>NC_057813.1:508858443-509150883 GCF_018294505.1 Triticum aestivum
CTGTCGTCGCCTCCCCGGCCCCACTCCGTGACCTGTCGCCGGTGGGCTCGCCAGCTGCGAAGAAGAAGGTGGGCTCGGCGCTTGCGCACCACTGGTTCGGGGCTCCTGATCTACTTTTTGTTTTGATTTTTTTCCCTGGTGCTGGGCTCAGGATTTTACAGTTATTACAGTTGGAGGCGGGTTGATAGGATTTGGATCTGCGCGGAGGGGAGTTTTAGGGAGGGAGGGAGGGAGGGGTAGATGTAGGAATCCACGCGATTGATTAGCCGACGGTCAGGGGAAGAGAAGCAGGACGATTACCGGCATGATATCGAGGTCGCCCCTATAGCTAGATCTCATCGCCTGGGGAGAGGAGGGGTGGTCGGATCGCTCCTCCGCCTTGACCCTGGAGAACTGCTTTCGCCTGGGGCTGCGAGAGGAAGGCAGTTAAGCTGCTTGATTCGAGTCAAATAAGAACGGTTCTGACTTCAAAAGAGGGCTGATTCTGAATTCCTAATAGTTACTGTAGACAGACATATATCTAGGCTATGGTTCAGATGTCTTTCGTGTAACCGATTAGAACATTTTGTATCACCATGTACCATTTATGTGCCGTCGAGCAGCCCAAAATAGTCTGAAACGCAGTGGTTTAGCTATGCTACACTGATATGGCGACATGGATACAAGGACATGGGATGTAGCAATGTCTAGAAACAGCCATACGGCAAGTATGTATACATAATTAATGAAGTGCCCTGTAATAAAAACAGAAAAACTGGATGCGTGAGAGATCAAAATACTGCCCCATTTGTTGCTTTCATGCCTCTTTTTTCGAGGCTTTGAGGACTGAATTATCATCGATTTCCTCAATCATCATGGTACTTTTAAGTTGTAGCATGAGCCCTTAGAGGATATTTTTGATTGACAACACCAGCCCCAGTTTCTTCAATATCAACACTGATACTATTGTTTAATATACTCTCACCAACTAAAGATTGGCTGCCTGGGATGCCACTGCCTCCAGATGCCATGTCGGTGTGTTACTCCCTAGCCAACACAGCAGCAACATCAATAGGTCAGGAGGAGCATTATACAACAAAGTATAGTGGTGACTCTAGACCACAGCAAGACGAATCCATGCGGAGGCGTGCTCGTGTTGTCGCCCAGTTGCTCTTGATCCAATCTACTGCCCTGGTCAATTGAGCGAATAAAGAGGGAGAGAGAGAGAGAGAGCTGGCTGGTTGGTTTAGGAGTGGGCATCTACTGGGCTTATCGTGTCCTGACATGCCGGCAGCGTGCCGATGGCTGTATCGTCTACCCGTGTCACTCTGGGGATACTGTATCTGGCGTATCGGATGTGTATTGTAATAGACATGCCAGACCTGGCTATATTGGTGCTTCATAGTCGTTTAGCATATGTTCTTATGATGGATTGCTATGTTTGTATGCTTCTACATACACTTACTTATTTATTGTCATGGACAGACATGATGGCATACCCTTACTATAATATTGTTACATTGCAAATGACTGCTTAAATGGGATAATTATAACTCGAGGCAGTCTGGTGTTATATGCTAAAGAATCAGGTTTTAACCATACAATCACCAGAAACTAGAAATGGAGGATGCCCTTGAGCTTAGTTTAGGCCTCTCTTTGGGTGGTGGGTCTTCTGGGAAGTCTAAGGCAAGATATGCTTCTCTAGAGCCTAAGGCGGAACCTCAAGTGGAAGAGAGCAGTAGCAAAGGTGTCTCGCAACCTCCCGATGCTCCTTTTGCGCATTACTATCAAGCAACTGCTGAGAACCAGTAACACAGTAGCAAGAAGAGGCAGAGCCCTGCTACCCCGCCATTTGGGAACTTCTGGGGACAATATGGGGGCTCCTCTGCTCCAGTGGCAGATGGATCCAGTGAACTAATGGCCCACCAATCTCAGCTTCCCCAGTATCAAGAGGGGCGGACTCCAAATAATATTAGAAATAATTCTGAGGAAAACATGCCAGTCTCAAGTAAAAGAAAGATGCTTTCTGAAGAGACAAGTTTTCATAAGAAGCATCATTCTGCTGTTGACTAGCCTGACGCATTCAGTAAGAGCTCTGAAGGAGGTGTGAAAAATGCACCAATTTCAATTAGCACAGATGATGGTTCAATGGTGAAAATGAGGATGTTGCGGACTCGGAAGCAGAAGGCTCAACAGCGTGAAGACAGTGCCAATGGCTCTGTGGTAAACAGCGGATCTGATATAAAGAGATCCAGTGATGATGCTACAGGTGGATTCAAGGAAAGAGGGAACCGAGCTTTTCAGGTAGTGAATCTAGCTCTGGAAAGTTGCCGCATAGAAATCCCTTGCAAGCATCGAATGTAGTGATTGCGCAATATCAAGGCCAGACTCAGGTTTCGGCACCCCTGGGCATAACTAATGCACCAAATTTTCCTCCAATGTATATAGTGCATTTGAGGCCACCCGTACACAATGGACTAGCTATCCAGACGATGGGCGGTGCCTCCCAGGTTTCTTTTGGTTACCCAACAGGTCAGCTACCAATACTTGAAACGAGCTCTTCATGGGCATTTGGTACTCCGCCTCAGGCTATTTCTTCCTTTGCTGCAAAGCAAGCCGAATGAGCAGGAGTCAAACAAGCTGATGATGGAAAGAAACCTCAAGGTTAGTTCACCTCGTAATACTCTACTTATGTGCAAATAAAGAGGAAAAGGTTATGTTGCTACGGTAATCTAATATATGCCATAAAATGACTCCTATATGTGTCTACCTCTCTAAATGACATCTGGATTTGTTAGGTTAGGTAAGAACACTAAGTTGAAATACTTGGTCTGGATATTTCAATGAAGAGTTTTAGTCTACTGTCCAGTCCCAAACTTCCTTGTTTATTAGTTTCTCCTTCAGTTTGGTATGATGGAAGCAATCTGGAGGTGTGTAGTTAGCTCATCTAATTCAGAACCACTTTAATTACTACTCCCTCCGATTCAAAATAAGTGTCGCAGTTTTGAACTAAGGTTAGTTCAACCTCAGTTCAACACTTCGACATGTACTATGGTTCGGAGGGAGTATCTATGAGCAGTATAGTCACTTCTTGATATGCAAGTGCTTTCCTGTAATCTAGCAAGGTAAAATGAACATGGTTGAAAAGTAATTCCTCATTGAGCTTCTTGTGCGCACAGATATACCTTTTGTTCGTTTAAAATTTGGAAACTTTATCGTTTCCCTTTCTCTTCTGTATGAATTGCACAGGTTGGCACGTCCTCCTCTGCTCTTTTGGAGGATGGTGGTAAGATTGTCGAGAAGGTATTGCCTCTCATGGGCTCGGGCTCTGGTATAAGGCCGGGCATTGCCCCGAACATCAAATTCGGAGGGTCCGGATCATACCCTGATCTTCCCTGGGTATCCACAACCGGGACTGGACCAAATGGCAGGACCATATTGGGCGTAACATACAACTTCGGCAGAAACAAAGTGAAGATCATGTGTGCTTGCCATGGCACACACATAACGCCTGAGGAGTTCACGCGACACGCTAGCGTGGATGCCACGGGCCAGGAGAACAACGCTACAATGTCGGTGTTTCCTGTCGGGAATCAAGCAGCCTCAGCCCAAAACTAATTCGGCGGCTGCGTGCCGGTTTCATACTGTGCTTGTTGTTCCCTTTGTGTCCATATCATCAGTTCAGTATATTGTTGCTCTGTTGATTCAAACCTTATTGATATACATTATGTAGACATGTGTCATGTTGTAACTTTGGCTCCATTGTTGTGAACGGAACTGATGTATTTATTATAGCTCCTTTTGTTTTTTCAAGGCAGAATAATACTCCCTCTGTTTTCATTTAATCCGTATATTAGGTTTGTCTAAAGTCAAATTTTATATAATTTCAACAAGTTTGTAGAAAATATATTAACATATACACAACCAAATCAATACCACTTAATTCATCATTGCATATATTTTCACATCATATAACTAAATTTGTTACTGTAAATGTTCATATTGTTTTCTACAAACTTGATCGCACTTTATAAGGTTTGACTTAAGTCAAAACTAATATGCGGAGAGTACATAAAAAATGGAGGTACTATTTGACTACAGCCAGCAAAATGGTGTGCTGGAGCTGCGTTGCCATTTGGTGATAATGCAGGCAGAATGACAGCAGCATACATATGCTTTCTAAGAGTTTTTCAGTCAAACAAATTTTCACCATCCATCATAAATGAGGTACTTCCTCCGTCTAGGTGCATAAGTCATTTTAGGTTGTGCACCGCAACCAAGACGAAGGAAAAAAAACAAAAGAATTTAATGTTTATTTGCTAATTAATAGCACTGCATGTAATGAACTGGCCGCTGCAAGCCATTGAAAGCATACACACTCCACCTTTCTTATTGGTTGATTCCTTTACTCATGTCAAAAACAATAAACGAGGTAAGAACTAATGCACCGCAACTAAGTGTTTTGAAAGTATTTGGTTTTCATAAAGTGACTTATACACCTAGACGGAGGAAGTAGAAATGCTTTCACAACATGTCAACCTGGGGATGTATGTACCATACTTCGCCTGGTATTTAAGTTAAATTTGCAGCATGTTAAAACATTTTCAAAAGTACAACATGGATACCAAGTTCAACATCAAAGTTCCACATAATCAAGATGTCATCTCCTGCACGCTACAGCATACATTAGGAGGGAAAATGATGGTCCAGCTATCTTTGACAGGTTCAGTGTCATTTTTTCTCTCAATGCTAGCTCTGCTAGGCAGATAAGCCATCAATCAGCGTTACACAACAGACCCGCCTTCAAGTGCCACAGGCTCTCGTTTAACTAGCCTCGCTGACACTCCAGCTGCTTCGTGTTCTCCAATAGCACCTATTTCAGCATCACAACACAACCAACCAGCATTCAGGTTTCATACAATGGGAAAATCATTGGTGTACACAACAATATGGTTTCAGTGTGTCCAATGGTAGGATGACAAGTTTGGGGAAGATGTAATTGAGCAAGGGCGGCCGAGAATAAGGAACAGTTCTTAACCTCTCGGATGTAGGTTGCGATCGCTTTGCACCCTTCAGTTGCAAGGTCCATCACAGTCTCAAATGTATCCATTGGTAGTTTCGCGTCCATCTGAAAGTCACCTTTTGAGCATTAGTGTTACTGTGAATGAATGATGTCGTGCAGCAAACTAAGCACATAAGAAATGTGTCGCATCAGAAAGTTTGTGCTGCAGATGAGGCACGGGCTAGGGAGACCCTGAAATTTGGAGCAATCAAAGTTTATGATCGTTCTGTAACCTGCAGAAGAGTCACTTTGTCCATCTTTGCAAGAATGCCAACTGTGACATCCGCGCCTCCAGCGCTGTCTTCTATATAATTCAGATCTGAAATAACATATTAGAATGGTTAAGGGCCTCTTTGTCTGAGATGATTCTTTGCTTTGTCATAGATGTGAGAACAGAAAATAGGCCCCCTACCAAGCAAAGGAGTAGAACACAGATACCCAGCACTGCAAGAAGTGACTATGTCTCGCATTGGAATCCCAGCATCTGCAAGTGCTAGAGTTGCAGCATTGATGCATGCAGACCTGGTTCCTGTTAGACACGCAGTCATGATCAAGATAGAAACTTGTGTCATATTTACTACCACTAATGCTACAATCGTTTCGAAATAGACAAAAATAACACTATGCCATAGCGGGACTGGGTAATGGAAACAAGAAAATGCATGTTTATTAAGTAATAAGTAAAATATTTACACAGCCTCTGGACAAAAAAGTAGGCTTGTGTCGTGTGCCTTTGGTTTGGCAAGGAAATGAAGTAGGTTCTACAAATAGTTATAGAAGTGCATGTAGATTAGAGATGGATCTGAAATATTCAAAGACAGTGCACTTACCACCATCAGCTTGAAGAACTTGGACAAATATGTCAATCTATAAATAAACACAGTAAGCATTCAAAGTGGGTCCTGTTTATAATTTAGGATAGAGGTTTCTTGCAGCTCGACTTGTTAGATGACTCACCTGTGAGTGTGGCATTAAATGTGTTAATATGCTTGCCTCCATTGTTTGTCGAATAACAAGAGAAATTTCTGTTGATCGCCTGTCACAAAGTTATAGATTCACCATATTACTATATAGTTGTTGAAAAATTAAGTAGATTACAACTGACATGAATCAACTAAGCTATACATTAGCACTGTCTGTTTTATTTTCACATGAGAAAGTTTCTGAACTTCTACTTTAATTCCATTGCAACATTTGGTCACATTACTGGCCCAAAAAGCTCTTGAGATGACACCCACCCTTAGTTTTGAGGACCTTTCCCCTTTAAGAGCAACTCGGACACAATTCAAAAATAACAGTCCCCAACACAGACAACAATAATGAAAATACTGACATGAATAAATTAAGCTATACATTAGCACTGTCTGTTTTATTTCACACGAGGAAATTCCTGAACTTCTACTTTAATTGCATTGCAATATTTGGTGACGTTACCGGCCCAAAAAGCTCTCAACATGATCCCCATTAAGAAAAAATCAGACATAATTCAAAAGTACAATCCCCAATACAGAAAATGATAATGACATCGGAAATATTAGAAGAAACATAACATGGAGAAAAAGAAGCCTGGAAATAACGATATGAAAACCTGTCATGTCGAAAGCATGTACTGATAATAAATGAATCCACTATAGTCAGTGGTTAAGTTATTTTCATCAGTTCTTCCTCCTCAAGATGGAACATACCTGTCACCTTTTGGCTTTCTCCTTCGATCCCCAGTGCTAAATTCTGCCATTCTATACTCACAACGCACCTGCAGACACATTTCTCAGAGCGCATCGTAACAAGAGAAGCTTTAATACTCGGTGCACTTGGGCAAATAAACTTACCAAAGCCTCTTTACTGTTTTGGTGCTGACTCCTGTTTTGGATCTGAATGAGTGAAACAAGCAGACATAACATTATGTTTAAAGCTGGGATTTGTTAGCCATTCATATTGAGGAATACTGACTGGTATGAAAAAACAATATCATAGCTACACAAGGAAAGCCGCATCCCTAGACCCTGTGGAATAACTCCCCATGTTCAACTGGCACAGTTTTCCTAGAACATGTTGCCACTATCAAAACACCAGAAGGATACAATTCTGCCGTAGCATCTCTAACATGAACGACTACTGTGCCATTTCATCACGCACTTTGAGAAAAGTTGCTCCATGTAGTTTGTCTTAGCACCGCACCAACTAGAAAGTAAATCCTTTCATAGACAGTACATGAAACGTGCTGCATGAACTTGGGAAAAGAACCCTTGATAGGCATTCCATCAAACATGTCATCTGCACTCTCAAAAACATCATCCTGATTCCAAAACTTAACTAAGAACCATGAACTCTCGCTACTCCCTAGCAGACACTGCATCGAACAGTTGGCGTCCAACAGGCTCTGTGCGAGCAAGACGAGGGACATGGACTACCTCTCGGGGCCCGTAGACGGCGGCGATGACCCTGGTGTTGCCCATCTCGAAGAGCGCCGAGCCGTCGGCCCTGGAGACAACGCCGACCTCGCCCTTGAGCTGCCGCATCTGCGAGACACCGGCCGCCAAGAATCAGTCAGCCGAGCGTGAAGCAGAGGAAGGCGAGACAGGGAGGAGAGGGGCGTGACCTCGTTGGGGCGGCGGCCATCGACGCGGAAGCCCGTGAGAGGGTTGACGTACTCCATCGTGGGACTGTTTTGGCCCCTCCACTCCCGCTTCTAGCTCCACGCGGGCGGCGGCGGCGGCGAGGGCTTTGCTGCGGGTTGATACAGAGTGTTGGTTCATTGGCTAAACTTTTGCAAAACCAAAATCATAGCAGTACTACATACTACACTGAACAAATTACGTCCATCCTCACATGTACTAGTTCATACAACTAATATCTTAGCAGATAGCAGTACACGTACACTGCACAAAAGAATTCAGTTTCCATCAACGGTACACACCAAATCTTTGTTCAGCAAATGGGTGCTCACCTTGATGTTTGGGCGAGGGGCTAGGCCTTGGGGTTGCTGCTCCTTGCTCCGGCTGTTGTCTCGGGCGTCAATGGCGTCCGAGTCAGGTCGCCATTGCCATGGAGGTCGCTGCTCCTTGCTGTTGGCAGGATTAGCGCTGCTGAGTTGGGGATCCGGAGGGAAAGAGGCAGGGGTGGCCGGATCTGGAGGCGGAGGAGAGGATCCGACCGGCGACGAGGGGTAGCAGGCGGCGGCGGCGTCACTGGCGGCGGCGTTGAGGGTTCGTGAGGGAGTTGCGGGTGTACGAGCGAAGGAGTACAGGGGAACGATTCGAGAGAGGGGGGGCTCGCTCGGTTCTGTACCCGGGCCGTGGGTGGAGTAAATTGCACAGAAGTACCACAATTGGGGCATTGGAAGCAGATTGGTATCAAAATTGGTAATTTTTACATGTCAGTACCAAGATTGGGGTGAGCCGTTGCAAAAAAGACTAAAAGTGTGTTTTATACGTATTGACAGAAAAGCTGACCGGTTGGGCCCGCCCGTCAGGCGACACGCTGGCCAGTGCGCGCGTGCTCGCGCGCTGACTGGGCGCTGACTGGGACGAGGCCGGCTCGCACCGTTTAGGGCGCGGCTGGTGCCGTCGAGCCACACCCCGACCCCGCTCTGCCCTCTTCCTTCTCCTCCTCGCCGGCGGCTGCCTCCCCGCCCGCCCCGCCGCCCGCCACACCACGCCACCGTAGTCATGGATCGAACTGCTTAGGCGTTGTCACCTCCACCGCGGCTACTCGTCCCTCGCGCCCTCCTCTCCCCCGTGGTTGCTGTGCCCTAGGCGACGATGGCCTCGGCTACTCCGGCAGGCGACGATGGCCAGGGCGATGCGAGCGGCGGCGACCTCCCCCGCTTAGGCCTCGATGGGAGTGGTTGCTACTCCAGCTCGGAGTACAGTAGCGAGGACGAAGATTTTGCGGAGCCGGCGTTGTCGATGGAGCAGAGGCTGAAGATGGCGCGAATTTGGTTGTCCAACCCTAGCACCGCCCGTCAGTGGACTCATGGCATCGGTGGTGTTCTGTAAGTGTTCCATTGTTCCATCTTTGCAAACTGAAATTGGGGATTAGGGTTAGGGTTTACTGCCTAGTTTACTGTCTGCATGTTTAGCACTCTAATTGCTAGTTCCTAAGTAGAGCAGAGAAGTATATTGGATTACATGAGTCCTAACTAGAGCAGAGCAAAGCAGCATTAGTGGATTACATTGTTATTTCTTAGTCCAAATTGTTAGAGCAGCATTAGGTGTTTATATGTTAGCCTATCTGTTAAGTAAAATTGTTTATTAACCATTTTTTCTGTTATTTCATTTTGCAGTTTGTATGATGACATTTTGGATGTTAGGTTCTATTTTGATGCTTCAGAAATGTTTGAGTTGAAGCTCTGCAGTTCAGATGTAACATACCTGAATATGATTGCAGTGATGGAAACCCAAGGATTTAGTGAATATGATCTGCTGTTTCACATTGAGAATCCACAATTAGGGGAGAAAGGATTGGAGATGGTAGAGTGTAATGCTGAGTTGCAATTAGTAAAGAAGCAGGTTGAGGAGTCTAAGGTCTTAAATTTGCTAGTGAGGGCATGTCCACCTCCTTGCAGCCAGTTTGAGAGGCAAGAATTATCCACTGTTGTGTATGAAGAGCCTGTGTTATATGATCTCAGTGAGGCACCCATCTATGCTGTTAATGAAGAAGGAGTTGCATTTGAAAGTCAGAGTAGTAGCTACAGTGTAGCTCATGGTACTGGTCTTTGCACACAAGAGAGCAAGAATGTAAAAGGAAAAATGAAAGCTGTTATGGAAATAGAAGAAGAAGAGGGATATGTTGGCAGTGGTGGTTCTGATTGTGAAGGTGAAGAGGACATTGATGTACCACCTTTTTATATGGGTGATGCTGATGACATAGAGATGGCTGAGGGAAAGAAACAGAAAGAGTATGATGAAATGGAAGAGGAAGAAACAGATGATGAAGAATCTGAGGAGGAAGAAGTTGTGCATTATGAGGGTGACACAGAGGTTGAGGAACCTTTTCAAATGGATGAAGATGACAAAGTTGTTTCACAGGATGTAGAAACTGTAATTATACATGAAGAGAAGAAGAAGAAGAAACAGAAGCTTCCAGTTAGGAGAGGGCCTACAACAAGGTCACATTCAAGTGTAGTATCAGAGGAGGAACCTGATTTCAAACCTTCATCTGATGAAGAAGAGAAAGGATTGTTGAAGGAGGCTGATGATGATGGTTTTGAGCCATTGTCATTTGTGCTGCCAAAGAAAAGGAAAAGCAGGGCAAAGCAGAGGCCTCCTAGAAAATGGTACAATGAGAAAATGGATGCACCACATGAGCAATTATGTCTACACATGTGTTTCTTGGATCAACATCAATTCAGAGAGGCTTTGTTGAACCTACACATCACTCAAGAAAGAAACTTCAGATATCATAGGAACTCAGATCAAAGAATAATTGTAGAATGCAACCAAAAAAATTGCAACTTCTTTATGGTGGCAGCAGTTATAAAAGGTGAAACTACTTTTGTAATTAAGAAGATGAGAATTAAGCACACTTGCCCTACTACTACAGAGACAACAAGGGTAAGTGCCAAGTGGCTTGCACAGAAGTATGAGTCACTGTTCAGATCTGATCTAACAACTGGCATTCAGACTTTGATTGATGCTTGCATGGAGAAGTATGGTGTGGATGTGCCCAAGTCAATGGCATATAGAGCAAAGAACATAGCTATTGATGTTGTGCTAGGAGACCACAAGAAGCAATACCCTAGGTTGAAAGACTATGCTCAGACAGTGATGGATACAAACCCTGGGAGTAGAGTAATAGTCACTACTGTAACTCCAACACCCACTGAAAAAATCCCCCATCCAGGTCCAAGATTCCATGCTATGTTCTATTGCATCAATGGAGCAAGGGAGGGGTTTCTCAAGGGGTGCAGACCATTCATTGGTTAGTTTGTTCACCTTGTGCATTAGTTACATATTGTTTCATCTTGAAATGCATTTGAATGTTTTAAATATTGAATTTGCTTGCTCATTCAGGTGTTGATGGGTGCTTCATTAAGTTAACTACTGGTGCTCAACTACTTGCTGCCACTGGTAGAGATGGCAACAACAATATATACCCACTAGCATTTGGTATTGTTGGGCAAGAGGACACACCTAACTGGTGTTGGTTTCTACACCAACTTAAAATCTGCCTAGGAGGAGAAGAGGGACAGTTTGGTCCATATACAATAATGTCAGATAGACAAAAGGTATGTGCTTGCATCTTATGTCCTTCTTCCTATATGGTTGTTTTGTGCTAGATAGTAGCTTAGCTAGTTTAATTGTGTGTCCCAGGGCCTACTAAATGCAGTGAATGATGTCTTTCCTAAGTGCAACCAAAGGTTCTGCCTTAGGCATATCTATGCAAACTTCCAAAATGCTGGGTTTAGGGGGGAAGATCTGAAGAAGTGTATGGATAATGCTGCCTATGCATATAGTGAACATAAATTTAACATTGCAATGAATGACATTAGAGCTGAATGTCAGGAAGCTTGGGAGTGGCTTTGTCAAATACCCAAGAAAACATGGGCAAGGCATGCATTTGACACAAACTGCAAGACTGACCTTGTAGTTAACAATTTGTCTGAGGTGTTCAACAAGTATGTCCTAGATGTTAGGAAGAAACCAATTAGGACAATGTGTGATGGAATAAAGGATAAACAGATGATGAGGTGGCATAGGAATAGGGAGAGTGCAAAGACAGCTAGATGGGACATAACACCCCATTATAGTGAGAAGCTAGAGGTTGAGAAGGAGAGGGCCAAATATTGCAAACCAATTCAAACTGGTGTGAACTTGTGGCAGGTTACAAGTGGGCAGCAAACCCATGCTGTTGACTTGCAAGTGCACACATGTGGGTGCAGAAAATGGGACCTCAGTGGCATCCCATGTAACCATGCCATCTCAGCAATCAACAAGGGCAAAAGAAAACCAGAGGATTATGTCAGCAAGTTCTTCAAGAAAGAATTTTATGTGACAGCTTATGAACCAATGATCTATCCAGTTCCTGGTGAGCATGACTGGACAAAGACCCCTGGTCCAGACATTGACCCACCTGCATTTAAAGTGAAGAGAGGAAGAAAGAAAGAGAAGAGGATCAAGGAGAAATTTGAAGTTCCAAAGCCTAAGGACACATCAAGAATGGGGACTATAACATGTGGCAATTGTGGACTGCAAGGACATAGGTACACAAGCTGCCTCAAGAAGTTGAAGCCTGAGCTGGCTTTGAGGAAGAACAAACATGTGGTAATCCTCTTATAAGTGGTTTTCCTTCTTGTACATTCCATTTTTTTAAGTACTTACTCATTTTCCTTCTTGTTTATGCAAGCCTCTTGCAAGGAATTCCAATGGTGGTGGTGCTGCTACTACACCAGCAACAACAACCTCTCATGCAGCTCCTACAACAACACCAACAGCTGGGAGAGGAGCTGGGAGAGGAGCTGGGAGAGGTGCTGCTGCAGCTCAAGCTGCTGGAAGAGGTGCTGCACCAGGTGCTGCAAGAGGTGTTGGGAGAGGGAGAGGTGCATTCTCTGCCCCAAGACAATCTGGTCCCTCCACATCTACTGCTCCCTCCACATCTGTTGCTAGGAGAGGTGCTGGTGGTAGACATACTGGATAGGGGAGGTACTTCTATGCAAGTGGTAACTAGATACTTCATGTGGTGGTGTACAATGTCATCTTTGCTTTGGTGGTGTACTTTAAGAATCAATGCCATATATGACTTTTGTTGATGTGGATGCAACTTATGAGTGAATGCCTGGAATGGACTATCTTGATATGTTGGAGTTATTGATTATGCAAGCTTGGATGGTTCTTTTTATGATTGATATGTTGTTATGATAAAAACTGGAGTTCAACACATTATAGGAATACACAACCATTGTTCACATTATAGGAATACACAACCATTGTTCACATTACATAGTGGAGTTCAAATGCACAATCCATCCTTTTCTCACAAAAGGATGAATAGCATATTAGTAGGTACATAAACAGCCAGAGTTCACAGTTAGTTCTAGAACCATACATTACACTACCATAATTCTAAGTTACTAGGCCATTGCACAGCCATCCTTCCCAAAAGGTCTGCAATGCCCACTAATCTTAATTCATCTTGTTCAGTTCTCCAAGATGGCCTGGATCCCCTTGATCTTCTCCTTCAGCTTCTTCTCTGCCTTCATGAGCTCAGTAATCTTAAACTCTTGCATCTGCTTCTCTTCTTTATGGTTTTCCTTAAGCTTTAGCAGATCAGCAACCTGGAACTTCAACTCTAGCTTCTCTTGGGTGAGCTTCTCCTCAAACTTTGTGAACTCTGCATTCTTCAGCTCCAAATTCTCTTGAGCCTCAATCCTCAATTGCTTCTCTTTCATATTCTTCAACTTGAGGTTTTGGATGGCAGTTGCTTGAGCACTTGTCAGGTTGCACAGGATTTCAAACTTCTGTTGAAGCTTCTCTAGAGCTGCATCTTTCTTTGCCATTTTTGCATTCATACCAGCCACCAATTCAGCTCTGCATTGGTGCTGATATGTGACAGCTGACTGCAAATAACTGAAATCCACAACCCTATCCTGCTGAAAGTCCACAAGTTGATGCACATCTTTTACTAACTTGTCATATTGTGCATCCAGCTTTTTATTTTTTTCTGTCAAATGGTGAATAGTTAAAGAACTTTGAAGATTATCATCCACCCTAGCAGACTTGCTCTCTTCAACCATTGACCAAAGCTTCAGCAATGCATTCTCCATTGTTGGGGGCCACTACTCATCAACCCACTGAACAAACCCACAATTCTGACCTTCCTGGAAAAATAACAAGGCAAAATTTAGTACAATACAACTACTAATAGTAGTAAGCAACAGTTAGTTCATGTGCACACAATAGAGCATGCTTGAGCCTATATTTAGCCTAAATGCACTCTATTGACCATAATATTCACCATTTCTACAATGAGCACTACAGTATGACATATATGACTAACAAAATTACCAATCACATAACTGAATAACAATTGGCAAACAAGACTATGTGACTTCCAATGAACATATCCTGTGCATAATCAATAAGGCAAGAAAATTACCGGCTCTGCACATGCTAAGAACCTTCTCCCAGTCATTGTTCCTTCAAATGCAACAAGCCTCTCTGATGGCTTCCCATGCTTCTCGCACAACACTATCAGATCTAGCTCAAGACCATTGTAATCCGGGTCCTGAAGAGAGAAAGGCACCTGCCCAAGCAAAATCCAAGTTAGCATCATGTGCAGAGGACGAGGACAAAGCAAATCAAACGAAATCCTCACAGCAAAGACCACCTAGACAGAAAAATCCCAAAATTTTCCTAAACCTAGCTCCAATGGAGTAACTGACCTGATTGAGCCCATCGGTGGAGGTTTCGGAGTGCATGTACGGGAGGCTTGAGTTCTCGTCGCTGCTCTCGTCTTCAAAAACCATGGCTGCGGCAGCGTCGTGTGGCGTCCGGCGGGGGCGGGCACAGCCGGCGGCGAGGCAGAGAGAAGGAAGAAGAAAGCAGAGCAGAGCGGGGGGAGTGAGCGGGGGTGTGGCTCGACCGCACCAGCCGCGCCCTAAACGGGAGCCGGCCTCGTCCCAGTCAGCGCATGGGCACGCGCGCACTGGCCAGCGTGTCGCCTGACGGGCGGGCCCAACCGGTCAGCTTTTCTGTCAATACGTATAAAACACACTTTTAGTCTTTTTTGCAACGGCTCGCCCCGATCTTGGTACTGACATGTAAAAATTACCAATCTTGGTACCAATCTGCTTCCAATGCCCCAATTGTGGTACTTCTGTGCAATTTACTCCCGTGGGTGGGTCAGCGCGAATCGTTTTCTGGGCGGTGGCAATTTGTCGAGATAATTGCATCTATAGTCCTCGTACTCGCTGGCTACGTCCACTTCAGTCCTGGTACTTGCGTATTGCATCGATACGGTCCCGGTACATGAAAATACATCGTCAATACGGTCCCTGAGCTTGAAACGCCAGTCCTGGCTCTACACGTGCACGACGTACACCGTACTCCGCTGTATGCCACGTCAGCCAGGGACCCACCAGTCAGCTCTAGCCCCACCTGTTATTTCGCAAATTGCCCCCTGTTCTCGTCTCGATCTCCCCTGTTCTCCCCCCCCCCCACGATAAACAGAGGAGTGCGAGCAGAGAGCAACCCTAGCGACCATGGTGTGCGGCGGCGGATGATCGGCGTATCGTGCGCCCTCTGTTCTCATTGGGGTCCATTCCTACTGCACTTAACAGAACACCTCCATACTGTGTCTTTAAGTGGCAACCATCTAGGAAAATGATTGGCCTACAAGCACAAAAGAACCCCCTCTTGCTTCAGCCGCCGCACGCAATACGAACAGAGGGCGCACGATACGCCGATCATCCGCCGCCGCACACCATGGCCGCTAGGGTTGCTCTCTGCTCGCACTCCTCTGTTTATCATGAGGGGGGAGAGAACAGGGGAGATCGAGACGAGAACAGGGGGAAATTTGCGAAATAACAGGTGGGGCTAGAGCTGACTGGTGGGTCCGAGCTGACTGGTGGGTCCCTGGCTGACGTGGCATACAGCGGAGTACGGTGTACGTCGTGCACGTGTAGAGCCAGGACTGGCGTTTCAAGCTCAGGGACTGTATTGACGACGTATTTTCATGTATCGGGACCGTATCGATGCAATACGCAAGTACCAGGACTGAAGTGGACGTAGCCAGCGAGTACGAGGACCATAGATGCAATTATCTCCAATTTGTCCTAAGAGCATCTTCAGCCGTTGTGCTCTGCCTTTTTACCGGCGGATTTTTTTCTGAGAATGACAAATTTTCCAGCCCCCCACCCAACCGACGAACGCACCAGTGCAGGAGACTCCTCCCAGATGGCCGCCGTCGCCGACATACTATGGCTGCATCTACGTCGACAATGACTACAGCCGCGGCCGCCATCGCCGACCTGTTGTGCGGGTCACCATGATCCGCGTCTGCGTCATCCACGTCAACCCGGACTCCGGCCTCGCCGTCCACGTCAACCTGCGTCACCGTCGGGGCCACAACAGCGCCCTCCGCCCTGGCGCCTGCCCCGCTTCCCCGCCGCCGATGCCGCTCTCCCTCCGCCTTTCGCCCCGGTGAGGTCGGAGCCCGCAGAGGAAGACTCGTTCGCGCCCCTGGCCCATGGCCGCCACGCGAGCTCCGCCGCACCCTAGTCGCGCGCGCCCCGCCTCATCGCTGGCCGGGCCTGCCGATGCTGCTTCTTAACCTCCGGCCGCCGCGCGAGCTCCGCCCCGGCCACGCACAGGGGAGGCACCAGCCGCGGGCGGCGACGCCGGCGGGAGGCACCGGGGCCGCGGGCGGAGCAGGGAGAGAGAAGCGGATGGGAAGAGAGAAGGTGGGGGCCGGGCTGAAAGCGACGGGGGAGGGGAGATGTGGCTGCAGGTGGGCCTTTGCATACATAAACAAACCGTCGGCGCTCTCAGGTGCCTCCCTGGGGGTTGGGTTTCGGGTCATACTGCCGGCGCTAAAATTGCACGAAACCAGCGAAAAAAGCGATCCAGGGGGCGTGAGTGGAGACTTTTTTCACTGCCGGCCCACTCAAAGTTAGAAAAAAGGGCCTCTTAAGGAGCCTAGTGGAGATGCACTAGCCGCGCCATCAGAACGGCCTCCTTAGGCGTTTTTTTACGCTGGCACCGAAAAAGCGGCCCAGTCGCGTCCTCATAAGCCTGTTTTTCGCCGGCTTGGGCCGAAATCAACGCCGGCGGACATAGGCCGAACCAGACGCGTTGGGGGCCCCGGGGTGAGCATTTTGGCGCGAAATAGCCGCGGGCTCGCCGAGTCGGCGAGACGGCCGATTCGTCGACCTCATCGCCTCGGTTCCCGCGAGAATCAATGTGAAGGCTGCCGCGCTGCCGCGCCGGTCAGCCTCCATTGATGCCTCACGGGCAGCGTAGTGAATGCGCCGCCGACGCGTGTCCCGCCGCATGCGCCACCCCTTCCCTTCCCCCCCCCCACCGCCGCCGCCACCCCGCTTCGGCTATAAAAGGCGCCCCTCCCTGCCGGTGAGCGCCACAACCTCCGCCTCTTCCTCCCGTGAAACAGCCTTCTCCCCGTCGCCGAGCTCCCTCACCACCCCTGCCCGCGGTCTAGCGAAGCCATGGCAGAGAGATACCCTGGCGACGGTGTCACGACGAATGGCTTCGGCCGCCGACACCTCCAGGAGCCGGAGGCGCGCCTTCTGTACGAGGCCGAGTACCCGGCGCCCCCCGACACACATGCCGGGCTCGTGGAGACTGAGCGTCAGCGGCGTACCGGTGCCCGAAGGGGCGACACGGCGGGCGAAGATCGTCCGCATCCGCTGCTCGCTGACGGAGGAGCAGCGGAACGAGCCAAGGTACGCGCCCGACAGCGAAACACTGTGGACATTGTACTTCGAGCGCCGTCGCGAGGAGTAGTTCGCCTGCGTCAACGGCATCATCCCCCACGGCCACCTCATCTCCGAAGGACGGCGCAAGTGGTGGGGCCTCCTCGGCCGCACACTCGACGCCGTCCTCGACCACATCGAGACCGGCAATGTGCCGCGGCTGGAGTACCCGACGCGTCCCTCCTTCTCTCACCGTCACGGCAGTTCCTGGATCCCGCGGCGAATGGAGCCGGGGTCATCCTCGTCATCGGGCTCCGGCTCGCCGGCCCTCCGCCCTGTCAAGCCCGAGCCGGAGGGGACACCACTCGGGCATCGCGTTCACAGCGGCGTCCTCGTCATCAATGAGCCCTCGCCGGCGACATCACCGATGAGGCGCTCCCTCCGCCTGGTCCGGCCGAAGCCCGAGCCGGACATGCTCCCCGTGAAGCCGGAGCACGCCGCCATGGTGGGCCCCGACGACGAGTCCGCCCTGAAATGGGCGAAGGAGGACCACGTCCGCGAGCAGGTGCGCCGCCAGCGTCGGGCGTACCTGGAGAGCCAGGCCCGTAGCCGCGCCGAGGAGGGCGGCATTATCGTCATCGACAGCGATGATGAGGGTGAGGCCGGGCCGTCAAGCGCTATCGGCGACCCCGGTGAGGGCTGCAGCAGGGCGCGCGCTGACGATGACAACAACGATGGTGGCGACTACACCCGCTTCTACAGGCTTCTCGGCATGTAGACGGCGCGGGAGCGACGGTGAAGGCAGCGGCTAGGCTTTTTTAGTTCATTTTTAGGCGTAGTTCATGCATATTTCCAAGTTTTTGTACAAATTTGGACGAAATATGCCCGATTTCGTGCAAAAGTCGTCGAGTTTGCAAAAAAAATGAAACGTATTTCGTCAAACCCGCGGCGACCGTGGGCGCGTGGCTGTGAGCGAACCGAGCCCCAGGGGCCGATCTAGCGCCGGCTCGCCCCCAGGCCGCTCTTTTTCGGTGCCCTGGAGGGCCGAACGGCTGGAGATGCTCTAAATACAAGGAACTCCAGATTCCGTTAATTTGCGAAGCTCGGTTTCCTTCCTCCACAAAAATGCACTACAGCACAAGACAGCTTTGCGTTTTCTGCTTTCGGCCTTGTTTTCTATATGGAGTTTGTGAAGCTGAGATTCGGAGAGGTTCGGAACAGGGGAGCGCAGAAATCACTAGTTAAGGAGTACTCCTTGCGAAGATCACTTCAACTTTCACAGGTTGCAACAAATAGCGCGCTGCATGTGCGCCACTTGTCGCAATCTGGAAATTTTCCCTTTTTTCGTAGATCCGTTTATTCAAAACGTTTTATCTCTTAAACCGTGCGTCCGAATCTCGAACCGCTTTCGCCGTTGGATTCCTCGCGTCGAGATCTTCAAAACTAGACCCTATTTGATAGGTTTTGACGAACTTTTTTCATGAAAAAAATTGGACGAAAAAACCGAATCAGGAGCACGGGTTTTTCCCCTTTCCGAAAGGGGCACGCCCGTGTCTCTGGCGAAATCACAACCATGCCTCTCGCGGAAGCAAAACCGTGACTCTCGCAAAAAAAAACAGAAAATACATTTTTTTTCGTTTCCGAGGAGGCACGATCGTGACTCTCGCGAAAGCATAACCGTGCCTATCGCGAAAGCAAAACCGCGACTCTTGTAAAAGAAAAAAAAACAGAAAACTCGTTTTTTTATTTCCGAGAGGCACGGCCGTGACTCTCGCAAAAGCATAACCGTGCCTCTCGCGGAAGCAAAACCGTGACTCTCGCAAAAGGAAAAAAATAGAAACCGCTTTTTTTGTTTCTGAGAGGCACGGCCGTTACTCTCGCGAAAGCAAAACCGTGCCTCTCGTGGAAGCAAACCGTGAATTTCGTGAAAGAAAGAAAAATGTGTTTTTTGCGCAAAAAGAATTTTTTTTTTGTCGAACAGCTAGGGAAGACCGGTGAAAAACCAAAACATTGAAAAAAACCGAAAAACCCGTTTAGAAAGCCGAAAACGCGTGCGAAAAAATAAAAAAATAAAATCCAGAGGGAGCGCCCAAAGCGCTACACGTGGTGAATGGCTGAGAGTGCGCCAAATGGCGGTGACCATTGCGAGGCTCCCAAAGGAGCGCTCGTTAATTAGTTGCTCCCGGGGAGCGCCTATAGGGCGCAGCACGCGCTGCGAAGGAAGCGGGCCCGCACCCCCTGCTCCCCTTATGGGCCAGCCCATGTGTGGCCGGGACACCATCAGATTTTTTTGTGGATGTTTCCTTTTTCTTTTTTCCTCTTCTTTTTTATTTTTTTCAATAATTCGGGATATCAAAAAGATGCTCGGTAATTCAAAAAGTGTTCATGAATTTGGGAAAAAAGTTCACAAATTTAAAAAAATGTTCATGAATTTAAAACAACGTTCATGATTTCAAAAAAATGTTCGTGAAATTAAAAAATGTTCACAAAATAAGTAAATCATGATTACAAAAAAATGCACTAGAATTCAAAAACTGTTCACGAATTTGCATAAAAAATGTTCACAAAATTAGAAAAATGTTCATAATTTAAAAAATTCAAACAAACGTTCGCTAATTCGTAAAATGTTCACGAATTTGGAAAAAATGTTCACGAATTTGGAAAAAACGTTCACAGTTAAAAAAAATGTTCGCTAATTCTAAAAATGTTCATGAATTTGAAAAGAAATGTTCATGATTTTGAAAAAGTAGTCTTTAATTTTAAAATGTTCATTATTTAAAAAAAATCATGATTTGAAAAACATGTTCATGACTTAAGAGAATGTTCACAAATTTCTAAGAAAATTGTTCATGATTTCGAAAAAATGTTCATGAATTTTTTAGAAATGTTCTTAGATTAAAAAAAATGTTCATGATTTAAGAGTAACGATTTAGTAAAAACAAAACCACGATTTTGGAAAAAAATTCATCATTCAAAAAAATACAATTTTAGAAACAAATCGGGAATTAATAGATTTTCAGAAATCAAAAAACAAGAATAAAAATGAAAATATAAAAGTAAAGAAAAAATGAAAAGAAAACAGAAAAAGGAAAAGAAAAAAAATAAAAAAACGAAAGAAAAACATAAAAACCCGGAGGAAGGTTCTAGAACCTTCCCATAACCGGTTGGGGTTATACCCTGAAATGGGCCGGCCCATAGAAACAGCAGCGCGCGAGGCGGGGGTATGCGCCACGGCGCTCGCGGGCGCGGTACGCGCCGTATAGGATCCCCGTCAGAACAGACCCTTAGTGGGGACAAGCTCCTTTCGAGGACCCCAGGGGCGCATTGGACCAGAAAAATATGAAAGCCCATTCACCCAGCGGAGTTCCTCGCCCAACCTATCTACCCAGCCATTCTGGCGCCAAAACACGCCTCGGTATCGTCTTCTGGCGCCAAAACACAGGACAGAGTAACGTGAGGGCACGCAGGCTGCCGATGCGGTGGAGCTCGTGCTCCTCCTCTCAAAGCGTCGTGAGCACGCACGGGCAATGTGCTTCTCCCTTTGGGGCCCATCACAGGAACTCCCCCGTCACATGCCCTTGATCAGCCTCTCCTCTGACAACGGTGGCGACGAGAAAGCTCACCGCCGACGCTGTGCTCCTACTTCATTGCTCATCCGATGGAGAATCAGACCAGCACAAATTTGAACAAGACTGGTGAAGAGGACAATGAAGGAGCCAATGCCATCAAACATTTGCCTGCTCATTGCACTACGAGTTGAATTCAGAGCACGAGTTCAGTAAGGGACTACCTAGAATCAAAATAACTACATCGATGTTAGTCCAAGTAAGCGAGGTATACAATACACTCTTGGCATATTTGAAAGTTTTCAAACAGAGTATGTGAGAACGCTTTCCCTACCCTAGCCGCCGCCAACAGCCAGGCGACTAGGGAGGCAATCTCCTTCCACCGGTCTCCACCAGCCGGTACGCTGGCCCCTCTCCCTCCAGTCGCTGCTCCGGTGGCAGGAGGGAGGGGGGCCCCGTTCCTCCGCTCTGTAGTTAGGTTTTGGATTTGTAGGTCGTGGTGTGTCGTTGGGATGGTGGGAGCGGCGTGATGTCTACTACACAACCTTCTTCTTGTAGACGTTGTTGGGCCTGCAAGTGCACATGTTTGTAGGACAGTAGCAATTTTCCCTCAAGTGGATGACCTAAGGTTTATCAATCCGTAGGAGGCGTAGGATGAAGATGATCTCTCTCAAACAAGCCTGCAACCAAATAACAAAGAGTCTCTTGTGTCCCCAACACACCCAATACAATGGTAAATTGTATAGGTGCACTAGTTCGGCGAAGAGATGAAGATAGAAGTGCAAAATAGATAGTAGATAAAGGTTTTTGTAATCTGAAATAATAAAAACAGCAAGGTAACAAGTGGTAAAAGTGAGCGTAAACGGTATTGCAATGCTAGGAAACAAGGCCTAGGGTTCATACTTTCACTAGTGCAAGTTCTCTCAACAATAATAACATAGATAGATCATATAACAAGCCCTCAACATGCAACAAAGAGTCACTTCAAAGCCACTAATAGCGGAAAACAAACGTAGAGATTATGGTAGGGTACGCAACCACCTCAAAGTTATCCTTTCTGTTCTATCTATTCAAGAGTTCGTAGTAAAATAACATGAAGCTATTCTTTCCGCTCAATCCATCATAGAGTTCATACTAATGTCACCTAGATACTCCATTGTCACCTCAAATATCCGTGGGCATGATTATACGATATGCGTCACACAATCTTAGATTCATCCAACCAACATAAAAGTACTTGAAAGAGTGCCCCAAAGCTACTACCGAAGAGTCAAGAACGTGTGCCAACCCCTATGCATACGTTCATGGGTGGAACCCGCAAGTTGGTCACCAAAACATACATCAAGTGGCATATGATATCCCATTGTCACCACAGATAATCACGGCAAGACATACATCAAGTGTTCTCATAAAAGACTCAATCCGATAAGATAACTTCAAAGGGGAAACTCAATTCATCACAAGAGAGTAGAGGGGGAGAAACATCATAAGATCCAACTACAATAGCAAAGTTCGGGATACATCAAGATCGTGCCATAGAGGGAACACGAGAGAGAACAAGAGAGAGAGAGAGAGAGAGAGAGAGAGAGAGAGATCAAACACATAGCTACTGGTACATACCCTCAGCCACGAGGGTGAACTACTCCCTCCTCGTCATGGATAGCGCCGGGATGATGAAGATGGCCACCGGTGATGGATCCCCCTCCGACAGGGTGCCGGAACAGGGTCCCGATTGGTTTTTGATGGCTACAGAGGCTTGCGGCGGCGGAACTTCCGATCTATCTTCTGTTTTGGAAGTTTTTGGGTACATAGGTATATATGGGTGCAGGAAATACGTCGGTGGAGCTACGGGGGTCCCACGAGGCAGGGGGGCGTGCCCGGGGGGGGGGGGGGGGGGGGGCGTCCCCCACCCTCGTGGGCAGCCCGTATCTCCCCTAACGTGCACTCCAAGTTCCCTGGA
Organism: Triticum aestivum; assembly: GCF_018294505.1. Classification (NCBI taxonomy): domain Eukaryota; kingdom Viridiplantae; phylum Streptophyta; class Magnoliopsida; order Poales; family Poaceae; genus Triticum; species Triticum aestivum. Next base: position 508,881,381 of record NC_057813.1, read on the forward strand.
TGGCTTTCCTTCCAAAATTAACTTCTCCAGTTGATTTCGTTCCGTTTTGACTTTGTTTGATATTCCTTTTCCTCGAAACACTGAAATAGGCATAAAACAGCAAATCTGGGCTGGGCCTCCGGTTAATAGGTTAGTCCCAAAAATAACATAAAAGTGGATAATAAAGCCCAATATTGCCTAAAACAGTAGATAAAGTAGCATGGAGCAATCAAAAATTATAGATACGTTGGAGACGTATCACGGCGCACAGACGAATAAATCTGCCTCAGCTTCACTCCCATACCGGCGGTGCCCTTCACATCGGCGTCTCGGAGTTGATGGCATCGTGTCTCTACCGATCCTTCAGATCGGCAGCGTTAGGGTTCATGGATGGTGTTAGCGAGGCGGCGGCGACGACTCCATCAGGTGTGTCTCTCCTTCTGCTCTGTCCTCGTTGCTATGGCGTTGTCTCCGACGTCATGGTGGAGCAGGGAGGTTTTGTCGTTCAGGAGTACGCGCAGACGGTTGTCTATGCAAGTGACAGCTGGAAGATGGGGAATCTTGTGCTGGGTCCGTGGTTGAAGGATGACAGTTCTGGTTTCCTCCTCCGACGTCGTCGTCATGCGAGGGTGTCAGTTCTGAAGTTCGATGGCGTGTCCGGGGACATGTTGCCCCGGTCTGATTCTTTCAACGGCTATGGTTTTGCTTCTGGCAAACCACTTTGGAGGTCCGCAAAGCTGTTGATCAGCGATGGAGCCGTGTCGAGCTTGGTGAAGAGGTGATCTGTCTTTTTACCCTTTGGTGGCCGCTTTGGTGGTGTCGAAGGAGAGGGACAGACATTGATATTTTGCATAGGATTTTCCTATCTTTTCAGTCTTGTATGGTCGGTGCTTACGTGCCTTGTAACTTGATCTTTATTCTATATAAATGAGACAAGTATTACCATGCAAAAAAGAAAACAGAGTATGTGAGATGTATAGCAACCAGCAGTGAAGTACTGGATTATGGATCTGAAGTGCACCGGCGGATCCTCTTGGGGACCATACTAGGCCATGGCCCGGTCTATCAAAAGTGCAAAAAATAATTAGCAGTGCATGTGTTCCATTCCATCCGAAGTGTTTATCTGGGCCAGATAACAGCTACCATCAACTCGACAAATCCTAATCAGCGCCCGTTGCGCCCGTTTCTTCGATCTCCAGAAACGGGCGCACACCCTCCCTCCGCCATGGGCCGGCCCATTTTCTTCTTTATTTCGTTTCCTAAACTGGCTGCAAAAAAACTGCATGAAGGGGGGATCGAACCCGCGCCGCAGGGTTCTCTATAGGACGAGGCAACCAACAGAGAAAACCGACCTTCTGTAATTACTTTAATCTTCTTTCCTCATTTGTTCTGGTGTTCTTTCTTTTTGCCTTTTCTTTTTTTTCTTTTTTCTTTCTTTTTCAAACTCGCGAGTTTTCTTTCAAAACCGAGGATTTTTTTTCAATTTTTATGAAGTTTCTTTTCAAATCGATGAAGTTTTTTCCAAAATCGATGAACTTTTTTCATATTCGGTGAACTTTTTGCAAAATCGATGAACTTTTCCTCCAAATTCCATGATTTTTTTTCAAATTAGATGAACATTTTCCAACATCGATGAATATTTTTTCAAATTCAATGATTTTTTTGAAAATCGATGAACTTTTTTCAAATTCGATTACTGTTTTCGTTTTTTATGCTTTTTGAAAATCAATGAACTTTTTTTGTAATTGATGAACTTTTTTTAAAATAGATGATTTTTTTTAGATTTTTTTCAAAAATTGATGAACTCTTTTTGGAAAGTGATGAACTTTTTTAGATTTTGTGAACTTTCTTTGAGAATCGGTGAACTTTTTTGAAAATCGATGAACTTTTTTTGAGAACCGATGAACTTTTTTCAATTTTAATGAACTTTATTCTAATTCGTGATTCTTTTTAAATCTGTGGACTTTCGAATTTTGTTCACGTATATTCGTCAAAAGAAATCACATTTTCTTTTTTTTTTCCTTCAAATAATTCAAAAATTACGTGGCAATGCGGGTGCAACAAATAGGGTTGGTACAATTCTTTGTACTTATGCATTGTCGCGCTACAACAATGCACATCTGTCGAGTTGCTCTAGTGGTCAGCAAACCACGTACTAGACGTCTGGCGCACGTGTTCGATTCCGTTGCAGGACTGTATTTTCTGGTTTTGTTTTTTGCGCGCATTTGCAATGTTCGTGGGCCGGCCCACCTGGGTGCAGCAGTGAGCGCCCGTTGCTTCAACTGGCGCATAAGGCGCCCTGTAGGAGCTCTCCATCAACTCTCTCTCTCTCCTTGCTCTTTTGTGGGCCGAATGTTGGCGCTGGGCAATGCCCAGTGACAGAGACGGTGCAGGCAATGCACTAGCAAGCTCCAAATTTCAAAAAAGAAACCTTCAAATTACTCCAATCCCCAGGAAAAACCCCACCCAGCGTTCAAATTCTTTGACTCTAAAAAAAGATCCCCCCCAGGTCTCAAATTCTTTTGACTCTACAAATAAAGACTGAAAGACCGTTTATTTATTTGTGCTTGACTATCTTTGCTTCGCATTTTAAATGTCGGCCCCTCCTATATTTTGTGTCATGCTCCGCCTCTGCTGAAGTGGCAGTTGGTAGCCTTTGCAGAGATCAAATATTTGAAGAATGCGTGCACGGTTGTTGATAATCCATCGGAACAAACAGTCACATGTAGTTGTGGCCGAAGCAGTCACGTTTCGTCCTGTTCGGCGACCGCGGCGATGCTCAGCAGAATCCTAGGGTCAGTCTTTCCTTCGTTGATTTGTATCATATGTGTTGCTGGTCTACATCAGGCAGCAACAATTTCATGATTTAGATAAAATTAGTTAGGTTAGTAATTTCTTCTTTTATCCCCGCGTACATGTATTGCAAATTAGTCATGATGCATTGGTTATATTATTTAGAAATATTTTTTCATAAATTGTGTTTGTATTTGTGTAGTCATGAAGATGAAAACGGTATATTTTTGTCTACAAATAACACATTTGATTTTCTGGGTAATCAAGAACCGGAATTTATAAAAAATAATAGAAATGTAACCTATTTGCATTGCCCCACAGACCGTCGGATATATCAAAAGCATTCAATATATCTACGATGTTAACTATTTTTTCTGGTCATCGTCTCTTGGCCCCCCTATGGTCAAATCCTGACTCCATCCCTGGGAAGGATTCAAATTGTAAACACACGAACACAGACAAATAAAGAATGGGTCCATGTCTATCCATCGAGACAAACGCCAATCAAATCCCATAAGATCCGCTGGAGACAAACCTCCACACGCCCTCCGACGATGCTAGAAACACCACCGAAAATGGGGGCTAGGTAGGGATGACATTATTCCATCTACAGATTGCCGCCTTCGCCTCGCATCTTTGAGCAGGGCACAAACCCTAACAAAACTCAAAACATATTAGAAAATAGAGCCCTCCCGTCAGCAAGGGCCGGGATCCACCGCATCTCTATGGTCCTAAGACCACAAGAGATGAGGTAAACCGCCGCCGCCGTTGGCGGGAGGCACTAGAAACCCTAGTACGCTGGGTGCAGCGTATGAGCGGCCGCCGTTGTACGTGGTGATGTACAGGTCCTGTGTGGCCAGTCTTGTATAGTTAATTAGGTGCAATTCTTGATATTGGTATATAGTTTCGTTATTGCTGATTTCAAAAAGTGGTTTTCCACATGTATATATTTTTCTCTTATTTTTATAATGAATCCATGCACGATTACTGCTACCAATTTATTTTTCTTATTGAACTACTGCTTGATAGCTTCAGAAGACACTCATTCACCTCCCACAATGGGAAGCCACTACTAGATTTTCCATTATAGCCGAGGGTCCAATCACCGTCGGATATATAAGTTCACCGTCGGATACCCTAATAACCGACGGGTCACCGTCGGCTATCTCCCGTCGGCCTTGCTTTGTCGGCCATTACACATATATCCGACGGTACCGTCAGATAATATCATTTCCAACGGTAATAGGCTGACGGTTAACCGTTAGACATAAATTGATCATCAGAATCCCGACGACACTTATAGCCGACGGTTCCCCGTCGGATATTTATTTTCCTGCGGTTATTACCCCCTGTCAATTTTCTTAATAGTCGACGGTATATTTGACTGCCAAGGTTATTTATAACCAAGAGGAGTGCCAAACCGTCAGTTTATATGATTACTAATGGTGCATAGAATCCTTCGGGGATTCCTTTAGTTGAGAATTTTCTAGCACCATCAATTGTATAAATTCACCAATGTTCTGAAGTTCCTGTGGTCATATTGTGTACCCAAGATGTTTGTTGCACCGTAGGAAATAAGTCACCCTTACAAATTGCTTGCATCCAGGGTTGTTGCATACCAAGAAATTGTGATTCATGATTATAGTATTTCAAAATATTGGCCTTTCAAATAAATCAAAGAAAATATATTTTATTTAGCATAACAACAAGAAGTATAACATGTCTAATGAGTTGAATCAATATTACATTGGCCATACTGACACATCTAAGAAGTGTCAAATGAAAAAAAATAGTGACTAAGATATAATGGTCCAAACATTGTGCATAAGCTAAATTGTCCATGAACTTCATAACTTCACTTGGTTGCATGACTCGAAGATCATCAGACTCATCACCATTATCGTCATCTTGATCATAATGCCCATCGCCATATATATAATCTCCCACACTGCCATATGTACCATTGTCATCATTAGTATCATAGCATTATCACAACTCAATTTATCTCCAATATGACTTACCAATACCTAAGAAACTATAAGACTTGTTATAAGAGAGATGAAAATGATATGATGCAGCTGACATTTAATTGAGCTAAAAGGAACAATCTTACTTGTTCAGGAATCATCTACACATTGACATAGAAATCACATCTTAGTAAGAATTATTAGTGTTACACCGGTACTTCAATCCTTTTCCAACCATACGTCTTGCAAATGGAAACTGAAAAGTAAAAATGAACAAAAATAAAATGACTATTGTTTTGCACCTTTTATGCACAGGGTTATAGTGTTATACAGACTAGTACTTCTAGATCTTTGAATACAATTCACTGCCATTTGTGATAACTTGCTTTAGTAATCAACTCTACAAGTTAACCAAGAGGAACGGTTTATCAACTTAAAGTAAAGATTAAGTAAATCTAAAATCCACATCAACGCCTATGTGTTCATAAATCATTATATGGAGAACTAAAATGCCAAGGCGACATATACAACATGATTCGGGAACAAGATAAGATGGCAAATCTACCATCTGTTAAAGAAAAATCTGGATATGTGCCATTAAATCGACACAACTATGAGAAAATATCATGGTAAGATCTTATTGTAGATATATAGAATTGAAAAGAACAATCCATTAGGAAATACACCATTCCACGGGTCATATGTGTCAGTTCATTTCCTCAATTGATGCCTTTTCCCCTGACCTACACAAACATTTCTCGACCCAAAGATATGCACCAGGGCCAGCAAACATAACACACCCACAAGATACTAGAATGTCTTGGAACAAGTAGTTGTACGAAGCTGAACTAGTACTGCTATTCTTATGTAGTAGTTTTGCCAGCATAGTTGTGTGAATCGTACATATTTGACATCCTAGCTAGCAAGGATTCAGAATCAATCAGACTAGATTAACGTGGGTTGAAATCTTAGATTGCAGATAAGTACTACTCCAAAATTACTGGCGAGTAATTGGTACTACGATGGAACCAAAGAGGTGGTACGTAAGTTCAACTACCAAAATTTGGCCATCTCACCGATGGATGGGATCTGCTTTGACAATGATTCATAGATAATCCAGATGAATGGAAACATATGTACTCCAGCATGTCTGAATTAAGAAAAAGCAGATGGATGGGATTTGATTATGGTGAAACCTGATACGGTACCTCTTCGATCGGAAGGATCAAACTTCTGGCTGGGTAGGGAGAAGACCTTTCCTCGGGCGTCTGTTCAGCTAGAGATGTGGATCTCTCGCCTCCTTTACCCTGCATGCGAATGAGAACCGATCAGCGCAGAACATCACCCCACGGCGCCGGCCGCCCATTAACACGCGCCGCCGCTCGGCCATCAGCCTTGCGCCCCTGCCCCCCGCTCGCCCATCAGCCCGTGCTGCCGCCGCTCCCACTACAGCATGCGTAGCCACTCGCCGTTTTCCGCCACCACCAGTCGCCGTACTTTGCTGCATGAATACAAGAAAATAAGAGATCAAGGCGAGGGGAGAAAGGAAGTACCGGGGAGACAGAGGAAAGGAGGCACTGACCTAGCACCGTAACTTGCCGAGTGCTGTCGGTCGCTGCCGCAACGGGTGAGAGACGGGATCTGGGTGGAGAACTGCTCTAGGCTCCAATGGAGAGGTGAGTGGGAATGAGGCTAATCTGGAGCTGGGCGGTGGCAAGGTTCACGACGGCCCAGTGGGTGGTTAGAGGAAGTTGAGATCGTGGCTTCGTGCCGCATGGGCTATTTCGATTTTTTTTCCTTCGCGCGTGTTCTTTTTTTCAATTGGTTTTCTTTTTTTGAGAATCATCTCGCGTGTCGGTTGAAACTTTCATCCCGCGCATGTTGACCACACTTAAAATGTACTGTATCCCTAAAAACGCTTATGAATTTATACACATTTAAATATGTGTTGCAGAATTTTAAACTCAATAATGTGTGGATGGGGACCGACAAAGTGCACTCTTTTTTTCTCAAAAGGAGGATTAACACGGGCCTCTGCATGCACCCAACCACTTCATTAATTATTCATCAAAATCTTACAAATTAATACATCAATAAGTCTGTAGCCAAGGATGATCTAGGCCTCACCGGCTGCCGCCGCCGCCCTGGGATCCAGACCGAGCATCGCCGCCGCCACCGACCACGCCCAGTCGCACCGCCCTCCTCCAGTCGTTGGTCCCGACCGGCACCACCAACATCGTCGCCGGGATCCGGCCGCAGCACCCATTGATCGAATTAGGAGCAACACCCCCACGATTCAGGGTATCCTGTGCCCCTCGGAGACCGCTAGAGGAAGAGCAGTACATGCGCCACCGCCGTTGCATGCATGGGTTTTGCCTAGTGCCAACCACCGGCGACGGCAGAGGGGAGGGGAGGAGGTGGTTCCAGCAGCTAGGAATTGGGTCCTCTCATGTCGCCCGTGCGAGGGGCGACGCGAGACTTGTGAGTCGGACGTATATGCTCGACATACCTAATAATAAGAGCTACCTTCGCTCACACGAATAAATGTGATACTTGGTTGAGTCCACCTTCATTGCTAAACATACTTTTATATTCTTCCTACGTAAATTGAAAAAATTAATCCGAATGATAGATTATCTATCTATTTCACATATCATTAATGAATTGGAATTTTTTTTTATAGTTGGTCTACTATCACACCTAGTCTCAATCCGTGTTGCCTAGATTCCATCATCAATTGGGTTAATATCTCATCTTACTATGTAATTTTTTTAGAAAACTTCCAACCTATTCATCATCAATCATGATAGTACAACATATATCAGAAATAACAAAAATTGCATGCAGATTCATAGACTACCTAGCGACGACTACCAACACTTAAGCGATCCGAAGGCTCGCCGCCGTCACCACGACCACAACAGCCACTGAAGAAAAGAACGACGTATCACCTCCTCACCCAAGCTCGACGCGGCTCAATCGCAGATATGCAGATTTGTGGACCTCCAAGGTGGCTCACCAAAATTGAAGTCATTGTTGATGGATGATTCAGATCTAGGCAACACACATGACACACTATCAAACTCAAGATCTAGCACCCTAGCACGACTAATTAAGACGCGAAGGAGGAAACCACAATTGGCATCCATCAACCATGAACCCAGCACACGTTTCATCTTTCAGATGTCGTTGGTGCAGTCCACAATCTACATCCTCTCCTGAACTACCTCCCAAGCTTCACGCCGATGTTGGGGCAGACGTCGTCGAAACGCTGGAGCCCGAGGATACATGTCCACCACGAGGATGCCACTGGTACATCATCCTTGCTTGAACGGGCTAGTTTTCAAAACCACCCCCAACCATAGGGCGGATCGACTTGTTGGGGAAGGATCTAAAGATCTTTATTCAGCGCCGCCATCGCCGCCGCCGAAGCCAAGACGATGAGCAACCTAAAAACGAAGCTACTTTAGCCTAAAACTATCCCCCCCCACACACACACACACACACACACACACACACACACACACACACGGATCCGGCGATCCCCCTAGCACCGACGATCGAGGTCGTCGGTGGAGGGGAGCCACCGAAGGACGGCGGCGAAGGAACTCTCCTTGGGAGAGACGCTGGCGAGATCGCCCTTTTTTTCTTCCCGGGGAAGAAAGAATGACCACCGCTTAGTGGTCGATTTGTTGTGTTTGTGGTGTCTGATAAGGATTGTACGTAAAGAATCATATGTATATAATGACTCTTTTTTAGTTTTTAAATACAGAACTCGGGCTTGTTATAAGTCACAATAGTACTTGTACTTCATGACCATTCGTACGTGTTTACTAAGGACCTAAAATGGTGATGAAAAATACGAACGGGTTCATATTGTACTAACATAGCCTCACCGATGTAGGGGACGACAACACTTTAAAACGGTAAAGCCTCTGTGGCTCCATGTGGCAGACTCTTTGTAGAAAGGGTGACGCGCCTCCTTTTACTTTCTTGGTTAGGAGGAAAAAGAATGGTCGCACTGCTTCGGACAAAAATGATCATATGTACGTGTAGGATCGTATGCATAGCATTCCATTTTCTTAATTTTGAAAAAACAACACTCATCCTCGTTATAATTCAAGATGTAATTAATACTTCACGACACATTTGTATTTAATAATTAATATATGTGAAGGCCGGGGTCCTTCTAGACAAAGTTGCATTTATTAGAAAAACTAAAGATACATACAAGCCAAGTTACCGAAGTACGTGACTAAGAAATTATCAAACTAGTACTTTTGTAAGTGCAATTTTTTTAAACATCATATTTGTATTATCCTGTACCAATTTTTTAAGCATCCTATATATTAATTGTGAAAAAGAACATAATGCACTTGCTTACAATAGCAATGCTAGATGTTCGTACATGGAATCTTCTTATACTGAATTATCTGGAATATAACATCGGTCATTCTACATATGTTGTCCATTGAAACATATCATCGAGAGGGAAAATCAACCGCCGGTTATCACTATATACCGTCAGCTATTTTCTCAAATAACCGAGAGGCACATATCTACCGTCGGCCATGTCCTCTCATAGGTGAGAGTTTTGTTTTCACCTTTGCCTATTAAATTTCACCGTCGGGCATTAAATGTAATCCCCATGGGTGTGGCAAAAACCGTCGGGCATTACATGTAATCCCCGAGTGTGTACCAAAAACCGTCGGGCATTACAATTAACCGTTAGGCATTACATGTAATCCCCGTGGGTGTAGGGAAACCCGTCGGGCATTACATGTAATCCCCGTGGGTGTAGGAAAAACCGTCGGGCTTTACGATCAACCGTCGGGCATTAAGTTGGATAACCGAGGGGTGGATTTTCACCGTCGGGCATTCTACTATACCGTCGGGTATTAGTAGTAATACTCGTGAGTTGACACTAACCGTCGGCCATTGTAACTACCGTCGGCTATTACGTTAATACCCGACGGTCTGTCGGCTATTAGATTTCACCGTCGGAAATACGGCCAGGCAGGCTGCGCAGCACAGTCCGATCCGTCGGATCCTCCGAATGTAAATGCAACGCTGCTGCCTGGGGTTTCCGTGGATTGGCCGAGTATGTCGAGGTCGTAGCAGTTGGGCACGGTGTGAACGGTGTTGTCGAGAGTGTCGGGGAAGGGGTTTCCGACGAGGTTAACAACTACATAGCTGAAAGATCATGGATGTCGCCTAGAGGGGGGGTGAATAGGCGCTTTAAAATAAATACGGTTTAGGCTTTAAAATAAATATGGTTTAGGCTTGAACAAATTCGAAATAAAATTAGCATTTAATTTATCAAGCACAAAACCTAAAACAACTAGGCTCACCTATGTGCACCAACAACTTATGCTAAGCAAGATAACAACTAAGTGATAGCATGATATAAGACAAGAAACAATATGGCTATCACAAAGTAAAGTGCATAAGTAAAGGGCTCGGGTAAGAGATAACCGAGGAATGCGGAGACGGCGATGAATCCCGAAGTTTACACCCTTGCGGATGCCAATCTCCATTTGGAGCGGCGTGGAGGCACAATACTCCCAAAAAACCACTAAGACCACCAGGGGCGAATCTACGTAAGAGGTCGTGGGGGGCGAATGCCCCCACTTGATTTTTTGGCCCACTTATACCTGGCTCGGGGTATGTGGCTTTGCCCCCGCTCGGCCCAGGAGATTTGCCCCCACTGGCCTGGCCACTTCTTTATTATTCTGTTATATAGAGCCCATCTTCCCTCTGTGACAAATGCCGCAACGGATCAGCCCATGTACGAGAGAACACACGATGCGCACAAGGCTCTAATCTATTATCTACTACCATTATAAAAGGAAGAGAGGGGCAGATCCAAACAATCACACCCATTCATTATCAAGATCTAATGGCCCTTAATTCTCCAGTGTTTAACGCTACCAACTACGCATCTACTACCATTATAAAAGCAAGAGAGAGGCAGATCCAAACAATCCCACCCATCCATCATCAAAATCTAATGGCCTTTAATCATTCTGTGTTTAACGCTACCAACCACGCAACAAGCCACGATCGATCGCTAATCACCCCGCATTAACAAAACCGATCGCCCGCACGACCTCCACCTTCTCCTCCCGCACGACCTCCTCCTCCTCCCGCGTCGTTCGCCTCCCGCAGCCTCGCGCCGAGCCACGGGAAGCTGCGCCCTTCACCGCCGCCTCACGCCGCCGGAGCCACGGGAAGCCGCCGCAGGTCGCCGGGAGCCCGCCCCCGCCGCGCCGTTCGCCGCCTCCCCAGCCGCGGGAGCCCGCCCCCGCCGCGGGTTGCCGCCTCCCTAGCCACGGGAGCACGCCCCCCGCGGGCCGCCGCGGGTCGTCGCCTCCCCAGCCACCGGAGCCGCCCCGCTGCGCCCTTCGCCGCCTCCTGCAGCCGCCGTCGGTCGCCGCGCCCGTCGCCCCGGGAGCCGCCCCATCGGAGCCGCCGCCCGTCGTGCGCCGGGGGAGCCCCGCCGCAGGAACCCGGCACCCCCTCGCCTCTCCAGTGCCTGCCTCGCCTCCCTCACGCGAACCTGCTCTACGCGCCGCCCCTCATCCTCGGCGGCGAGAGGTACGCGGGAGCTGCCGCCGCCGCCGCTGCCAGGGGCGTGGACGCGTGTGGGCCTACTGTCGGCGTACGAGGTCGCGCCTGAGCCTGCGGCACGGTGGCGCGGGGCCCTCCGCCGCCAGTTCCCTGCTGGTTCGAGATCCCCCATTGCTCTCCTGCCTTCCGTCGTTGGTCTTCCTGCTACCAGCCCCGCCCTTCTCCGCCCTATCTCCAAGACAACGTTCTGCTCCATCCGTTGGTAAGTAGCGACCATGTCATCTCTTCCCCTTTCAATCCCTATAGTACTTTTCCCATGGTGTTTTTCGATGGTGATGAAACTCAGGCGCCCATGACCACCGTGTTTCTTTTCCTTTTATTCCTTGGCCGTAGTTTTCATGAATCGCAATGGTTTTCATTAGCTGTAAGCATGTAACTGATAGAGTAAGGCATGGCTGTTTGCTTTGATCAAATCCAACCCCATTATCAAATGAAATGCTAGGAGAAAATAAGTTGGTAGCACTTCTCTTTTTCCAAAAGAGCTGGCATGCTGGGCAGCAGTGCTCTTTTGGTTTTGCTTAGCTGCAGGATAAAATGATCACCCAGTTAGTCACGGGCTCATGGCTGGGTTAAATGTATTCAGAAGAAGAAGTCTCTGACCGCCACACACCTGTCGTCGACCAGCACATCAGGTAACCCACCCGCTGTCCACCATTGGATTCAGTTTCGCCTTCAAACTGCGTTTATGCATAAATTCAGAGTCACGGAATAAAAATGCTTCTTTGTTGTGATAATCTAAAATTTCCAAAGATTTATTCCAAGTGATTCTCCAGATTTGTCCCCTCGGAGTAGTCAATTCTTTGTTGTAGACAAGATGGTACTCCTCGGAGTAGAAGTTGATGTACTGTAGTCATCTTCAAGTGCTGGTAGAAGCTGATTTAGTCGATTCTTTGGAATAAATTGTAGCAAATTACAGTACGGCGCTGTTCAATACAAATTGGATTTGTTGTAAATTTTACAGGTTGACTAAGGTGCTGTTGAGATGACTACGCTGCTGTCAATTTAAATAAATCTGAATTGACTTTGGAGTAAAACAGGGTAGACTTCAACTTCAAACAATAGCAGTAAGACAATAATAGTGGCTTTTTAGGCTTTTTTTAGAGTGTGTTTCATGCTGGCCTACAATGATGAACTAGGGCTGGCTTATATTCTGTTTCTGAATTCGGTTGATGTGCAGATTTAACAAATTGCAGTAGGGCTGGACTTTTCATAGGTAGCAGCCTCAGTTTATCTCCAAGGGATTATTGTTCGCAGACACTATTGTAGCCATTTTGGGATATAGGGCTGGCCTTTTTCAACTGTAGGTTTTCACAAACAGTAGACATCTCAATACTTGCTTCTTGGAACAGCAACACACCAAGAATAAATTAACAGATCAACAAATGGTCCAGGAAACATAGCTGCTTGCTGGTATCTCCTGAATTTTGAACCAAAACAAGATCCAATTCATAAATGAACAAAAACATGGCGCTAGCTGGTATCTCCTGGTAACACACCAAATTATTCAAATAAAATACTGCATGTAATTCAAATAAATACTCCTGTACAGGAGCCACCATACAAACCTCTCTGTAATATGTTGTGAGTACAACTTGAGAGAGTTTCAAAGAAATAAAAGAAAACAACTAACACTTCAGAGAATATATTGTTGTTTATATAAACTAAAACCCATTTTGGGTGTGATAAACAGAGAAAATAATATAGAACTGTGGTCTAACAATTTTGTCGTGATTCTTCTAATTTGAATTTGAATGCATCAAGGTATTGTCAATTTCTGTGACATGATTTTGTTGTGAATTTCAGATTTTAGAAGAAGAGATTGGTGGTGTTAAAGGACATTTTGGACCAATCAATGAATTAGCATTTAATCCTGATGGGAGGAGGTTAGTTCATACTCTAAATTGTATTTCTATTTCTTTGTTTGTTTTTTGCCTCTGATCAAGATTAGCATTTAATCCTAAACATTTTAACAATCTCCGAGTCCAACTTTCAGGTCTTGAAAGTAGCATATACATCAAATGTTTGTGGACATCATGCATGGATGAAAATCTGGGAACAGTTAGTTTGTTGGCTATGTCTTGTCATAGCTGGGTGCTCGTGATTCAAAAGATTTAAAGGTGACCTCGTCAAAGCATTGTTTAGCAAAAAGAACACTGCAGGTAAAAACACAAGAAGGAAACATTGTGATGTTTGTCTGAATTTATTTTCTACACACCAGTTTTTTGTCTCAACGTCTGTAGAGGTTATGCTTGTGCTACTGAATTTAAAATTGAATAGAGCTATCATTTAGATGCGCTTTTGATAGCCTGCAGTTGGTTATTTGGTTGTCCCAAACTCAAGATCAATGCAATCACCTACTGTTAGTTCCATTACAGTTCTATTTCATAACAGAAAAAGAGCACACTGCTTTGTTTGTTAAAGATAAACACCTCCTTTAGTGTTCACAAGGGAATGGCCACAAAAATTGATGTGTTTGTCTTCTATCTCTAAATAAAAAAAAGGCTATATATGCAAATTGTACCAGTATTGATTTGTAATATTTTTTGGTACAATCAAACTATTTTTGTATGCATGTTATTCTCACATATACTTGTATATTAGTCGAGACGTGCATTTGCACGTGCACGCTTACTAGTTTTAAGCTAATCCATGGATCGCTAACCTGCCCCGCCTTAAAACAAAAACCGCTGCCCGCACGACCGCACGACCTCTCGCCCTATCCTCCTCGTCTCGCACCGTCGCCGCCCCGTCGTTCCTCCCGCAGCCTCGTGCCGCCCGCTGCGCCCTTCGCCGCCTCCCGCAGCCGTGCCCTTCGCCGCGGGAGCCGCTGCCGCAGGTCGCTGCGGGTCGCCCCGCGGGAGCCGCCGCGCCCTTAGCCCGCCGCCGAAGCCGCCCGACCGCCCAGCTTGGCGTCCGCCCCGCCGCCCGCCGTTCCTTTTCTGCTTCCCGACGGCCTAATGCAAGTAAGTTTCTTTTACACTTTCCACCAAAGGGATTGAGCAACTAGGTGATAACAGATGCGCAATATATCGGTCACTCCTATCCTATTACTATGCTTCTTACCAATGCCTAAACTCGTCATTTGTGTTTTCTCAAAAGATGAAGAGAAGATTATCTCTGTAAACTAGAACTTCTGGTAGGTCTTTTGCTTTATTAGTGGCTCTTTTCTCTGATGATGTTCACGTCGCCCAAGCCCCATTTACAGTGAGGTGAATTGATGCGATTATATCTTCATGCTAACAGTAACACCCTTTGTGTTTCAGACAATGACAATGATCAGCACATGTAAAGCCGCTTTTATCTATGGGGAACCCAGAGACTGTTGCTCCCCCACCAATGCTTGATTGTAGCCAATCATTTGTAAGTTCCTTTTACTCTCCAAATCCTGTAAGATCTTTTACAGTTCAAGGTGATTACATATCCCATTTATATCTCCGTGGTTCACTTATGAGTTCTTTAAATTCGTTTACGATTTGTTGGGTTTTGGAGATCTTATTCATTCTGCTATGGCTTGGTCTCATCGAGAAGATAATCTTTTTACCTCCTTACTGCTGAGTTCAATTACTGTTGCTTACCGTTGCGAAGCAACAGAACACACTAGAAGTGTTCTCTTAAAGGATAAAGAAATGCATAAACAGATCTTCCATTGTTTTCGCATTAAGGGCTTGAGCTTTATTGACCGCTTCAGAAATAATGGAAACAAATGGATAGGATTGACTGAAATCATATTTTGATCCTGCCAATGCACATGATAGTGGTCATATTTAATTATCGGCCACTCCTATCCTATTACTATGCTTCTTACGTTGTGTGCCTGTACGAATTTCCCAGAGAGCCGCCATGGGCACTCTGGTTGGCAACAGCTTCTTCACCTCTTCTCTGGTGAGGAAAACGTTGCATGATATTCAAAGAATATGCAACTTTCCTACATGATTCAGTTTCTATAATTTCCTATTGCTGTGGTTATGTAAAAAAAATGTCTAGACCAAGATTATTTATTCTAGAAAGGAAAAGGTAAAAGGAAGAAGAATAGTACCTCTTTCAGTTCATGGCGAACCAATGCCAGTGTTATGTGTTTGCTGATTTCTTAACCAAACCAATGATTTGGTACAACTTCTGTTGTTTCTTCTATATGATATCAGTTTTTCAAATCACAAAAGTATTTCCCTAGCTTTGTTTTTGATATATGCAGGCTGACGATTCTAAATTATTGAGCTTCTGCTACAAACTGAAGTAAATCCTCTATGTCTTCGCATTGTGGACTTGGGCACTGAACTTTCGAAAACAGTATGACCTCGACCCTTTAAATGTAATGATCGTTTAGTTCTGGTTGTAGCCGTTGATAATGCGTCTACATATTTTCTTTACTATGGGTTAATTGTTATAACCCATAGGTTACTAGGATTTGTGCTTTAAATGTTTTTCTTACCCTTTTGTGCAAATGAGGCACAAGATCGATCACATTTATGCAGAGTATCCCGGCCCCGAATTTTACTGGCAAGCAACACCAATTTGGATTATCCAGATAAGCCAACCATATGTTTGATTAGGAAACAGCGAACCAGTGTTGTATATTTCTTCTTTTCCCCTGATGACCATGTTCGTTCTTCTGGACAGTTGGACACGGCATATCTATTTGCCTTCTCCTAATGTACAAGCTATTTAAGATTTTATTCGTTTTCTACTGATGTTACTTCATATGAGATCAAGGTTATGACAATCTGCAATTTTTTCTGCTAGCATATATGTGTTCTGGATGCGTTGATTTAACCAAAGGAGTGTTATGTTATCTTCTGATACACTTATTCATTAATGAGATTTTGAAGGAAAGTTATGAACACATGTATATGTGGCATACCTTATTTTGAAGTATGGCCAGCAGCAGCTCAGAACAATAAGAATGACCATTTTTTAAAACTTTTGTACAGAGACATGCTTAGGTACATTGAAAAACAGATGTTGTAAATAATAGCTTTTCTGAAACTTAATTCACGTATAAGTTCGTTTGCAGTATTTTTGACTGCTACTGTTGGACTATCTTTTTTATACACGTGAATTTTCACGTGCAAGATTACAGTGGATATCATCCGAGAAAATAAGAACTCCTGAAACTGGCAGTGGGTGGCACTGCTAGCTACAGTGCCCCTACTCCTGGATCATCACTCAAGTGTACTTTTGTCTGCAACTAGAAAGAGAGTGTTGAAGGAAGTTTTGGGACCTCTTGATTGTGAACTTTCTTCAAAGATGCATGGCTGTTGTATCCTCTCTGACAATATAAAAGTTTTTGCCATGATATATCTTGTTGCGGTTTCATAAACTGAACAATCTTCAAAGTGCCCAGATGTCTTTTCATATTGAAACTGCACTTTCATTGAATATATTGCCATCAATTCCACAGATTTCTACTCACTTTGTTGTTCTGCACTTTGAATTGACAGTGTCCAAAAGGTATATTATTTTATTTTACACGCTCACCCTAGATGCCACCACACAATTACAGCTTACAATTACCGGTTCTTTTAGAATTAAATGGAAGTGCATACTGATTTCAGCTTCTAAGCAAATGTTTGACAGGTTCCCCTTCAATCTGAATCACATGAAATGGAGAGTTTACCGAGAGTCCGTGGAAGAAATCTACACGCCATCATGAGGAAAGAGGGATCTACAAAGAGTGTAAACTGTACTTCCTCCGTAAACAAATGTAAGAGCGTTTAGATCACTCAAGTAGTGTAAACACTCTTATATTTCTTTACGGAGGGAGTACCTATATTTTCTTCTTCAAGTAGATCTTTTATCTCTCTGATTTAAGGAAGCTGTCTATTCTATGCGTTGCACTAGGTGGCTATGTGCACATAAATCAGTCAAGGAGCAGGCTTCATTGAAGAGTGATCCAGAACTAACGTACATTTGTGAACATTGTGCAGTTCTTGCTGAATTCTGGACTTGAGGGTTCCCTCTATTCCAATTTTTTTAAAGTATTTGACAGTTATATCAGCGTCCAAATGAAAGTACTCCCTCCGTCCCATAATATAACATCTTATTACATTCATTTTGCTCACAAATTGGGTGTAATAAGATCTTATATTATGGGATGGAGGGAGTACAATCGATTCATATTCTGTGCATCTTTGTACTTACCGTTGCTGGATGAAAATTTGGACATACATAGATAGCTCCAGATGTAGCCTAAATGTTTTTTTACTCGCAGCTGCTACGCTACTGCTCGCCTACCCCCGCAGCTAGCCTACCCGCCGCTGCTCGCCTACGCGAGGTGTTCGACGGAAAATTCCCTTCAAGGACGGCATCACGTGGGCGACCATGGTGTCTGCATCCCGCCAGTTCGCGCCCTCCATATGCCTGGGTATGTTAGATGTGAGGCACTTGGCTTGGATCTTCCCCAGAGCAGCACTGTGTACGTACAACTACAAGCTAAGCAAGCTGCTGATTGATTTTACCACGTAGACGTTGGTCTGAACCTTCTGGCCGGCTACATAAGCAAGCACTCAGGCAGCTGGAAGGATTCCGGGCGCACAGCTTGCCGTGAACCTTGTACGTCTTGGCTTGTCCTACCTTGCTTGGTTGGATTGATTCACTATTTTTTTTTCAATTTGGATTTAAAGGCTAATGGAGTGTTTGCATCTGGTGCTGTCGATTTTGCAGAAATTGCTGCTCCAACAGGTAGCAAACCAATCATTTGATATTTGAGGGACAACAGTCAGCAGGCGCTTTGAGGAAGCATTGGTGCTGGCAAACAAAAGAATGCTTTAGGTATACCTATTTACACTTTTCAATTGGTTTGATGCCATCTGTATGTGATTCACTGACCAAGAATGGAAATATTCCTTGCTATTAGAAATTTCTATGGTGGTGCTTCTTTAGGTTCCACCTGATGAATGTTCCAGTGCCAATAATCGGTTATATATACTTTGTAATGGTGATTCCTAATTTGGTCTAACTTTCTAACTATTAGCTACAGTTTACTTCAGTGGTAATGCAGGTACGCAAAGGAAGAATTACTGGCTATGGATGATTACTATGAGCGTATGAAATTATTAATTGTGTAGGTTTCTTAAGCTAGATGGGTTGTTCTAGCTTGTGATGGTTAAATTTTTTACACAATAGCAGTACTAGATTAGTTGTTCTAGCTTCTTTAGGCTGTAACCATTTGAAGGTAATTTGAAGATCGATCCCACAGCTGAGTATATTCTGTTTTTTATTAACCCGCAACAGAGTGTGTATAGGAAAGTGTACTTTTGTGAATTGTTAGTGCTCGCTTTTCTTACTGTACTGTATCAGGCTGCTCATGTTCAAATTCTTCAGCGTTTTGTACACATGAAAGGTACTTTTGTAAATCAGTTTTTCAAATTGGCATCGATAAGATGCATGTATCCTTCTAAAAAATTAACACCAATGTTTCATTTTTTTTGTGAGATCATTCCTTTTCTTTTGGACAGCTTTTGGAGATTTTTAAGATAGCTTTTTCTGTGGGCAAGCTGGACCTGATACTCAAAGGACCTTAAGTTCTAACCAAAGATGACAATGTGGATGGTCACATTATAAAGTGTTTTTTTTTTCTCACACACATGTAAGTTTTGTCTCACTGTGTATTAAAAGAATGGTGAAAAGGTGAGAATCAGTATAAAGTGGGGACAGAGGATCATGCTTTCAAAGTTGGTCAGGTTTCACAATAATACTTGTGCATGTGTTTGTGTGTCATCATCTTTATAATGGGTGTGATGGATGTTGTAGGTTCATTGGTGACAACCAAGAGCATGCTCAAAAATGGCATCGTCTTGCTTCGTTTCTTCGCCTCAGCTTAAGTGCTTAATCTTGAGAAGATGAGAGATAATTGATAGAGTACTCCTGACAAGTGCATTTGTCAAATTCTAGCCAACAGATTGAAAGCATGTCTACCTATTTGTGAGTTTCAGTTCCATTCAATCTTCCTTTTCTTTTTGGATCCAAAGTAGAGGAGATCATGTGAGTGGTTGTTGATTGCCCAAACACTATTTCCTCTACAAGAGTGTAAATGTTGTCGATGCTTGTTTCCAACATGCAAGGACATGAGCACACTCATTTTGTGTATCTATCTAAATCTCATATGCTATGAAGGTTTTCAAGTGCAGAGACGAAGCACCTTTCTAATTTAAAGAAATGGTTGTTGATTTTAGTTAAACTAGATGAATCCCCACACGTTGTTGTGGGAATGTTTTTTGGTACATTTCGTGTAAACTATCCAAATCATCACTTCGTTTTGCGTAAATGGTGAAATCATGCACTTGAAATAATTAACTTGTTATTCCAGGAATATTTTGCAAAATATTGTACTTACCATCTTAGATGCAATCCTTGCACACTACACAAATCACGTTTTCATTCATCATTTGCACGAATAGCACATATTGCATTATTTTAGAACTACAGATGTTTAATCTGCTTCTCGCACGACTGCCGAAGCGAAGCCGCCGCCGCCCTGCCTGCGGCTCTAAGCGGCGCCTACAGGCCGCCGGCCGCCCCTCAGACTTTCAACCTCGATCTGCACGTACACACCAGCTGGCCCGGTCGGGTCGCCGTTTGGGTCGCCGTTCCTAAGGGAAAAAAGACACGGGCCACTCATCAAGCCCTAGGTTCAGTTCTGATCTTTCTCTTTCTAATTTTCATATTATTAGTCTATTCTAGTTACATGATTAAAAGGTACAAACTGGTAATTAGGGTGATTCAATCTAGCTTCATATAATAACTTTCGTATGAATATATTTAACCACTCATCAAACCCTAGATTCAGTTCTGGAGGTAATGTGCTCAAGATTATATTTTTATCTGCCATTATTTACATTCTTTCTATATTTAAAAATGTTTTTTTATCATGCAGCTTGAAGGCTAGAAATCAATGACATATACCAACAAAAAGGAACGACATTCATACTTCTCAAGTTATTCTGTGTTAACTGGTTAGTTTACCATTATTTCTGCACTGAACTTTTTTTAAGAATTTTTTGGCGCCGAACTTGTCATAAGTTATGTGTGTGATGATTATCTTACAAGAAAATATACGATTTTGCTTATTTCACAGATTTTTTTAAATGATCTACACATTAGTTCGTAAATAGTACATAAATCTGAAAAAAAACGTATACCTCTTTGCCCCCTCTCGCTTTTTGTCCTGGCTCCGCCCCTGAGGGCCACCGTAATCTCCTCACACCCTAGCACAATGCAAGATGCCATGATTTCACTAAGGGACCTTTAAGGGAAGTTACCGAACCCGTACACTTTTGGCAACCCTTGGGGACGGTAACCGAACTTGTACACTTTGGCAACTCTTGGGGCGGTCACCGAAACCCATCAAATTGCTCGGGGCGATCTCCACAACCTAATTGGAGACCCCGACGCTTGCCCGGAGCTTTACACCACAATGATTGAGCTCTGAACTCCACCAACCGTCTAGGGCGCCCAAGCACCCAAGAGGAACAAACACAAGGGTACCAAGCACCCAAGAGTAATAAGCTACTCAACTTGTAACTTCCACGTATCACCATGAAGAACTCAAACCGATGCACCAAATACAATGCCAAGGGCACACAGAGTGCCCAAATCCTTATCTCCCAAATCCCACCACAACAACAAATGCTATGGAGGAAAATGAGAGGAAGAACAAAGAAGAGAACTCAAAGAACAACAAGATTTAGATCCAAGGGTTTCCCCTCACATAGAGGAGAAAAAGTGGTTGGTGGAAATGTGGATCTAGATCTTCTCTCTCTTTTCCCTCAAGAACTAGCAAGAATCATTGGAGGGATTGAGAAATAGCAAGCTCAAAGAAGGTCAACAATGAAGGAAGAACACGAGCTCAAGAGATAAGGTCTAATGGGGAAGAAGAACCCCTTTTATAGGACCTCCCGAATCCAATCGTTACGTGCTCAGCCCGCACACAAGCGGTACTACCGCTCGGGCGGTAGATACAGGAAAATAAAGGAAACAACGAGGAACCTCGGGATGGTAGAGCAGCCGAAGCGGTACTACCGCCCATCCCACTGGTACTACCACGGGATAAGCAAAACACAAGAACTACGACGGTAGGGCTGGGCTGTAACGCCCGGATAATTAAGCTACAATAATCCCTCATTAATGGTGCCATGTCATCACATTACTGTTGCTAATCCTCACTTGATCCAAATCATAATTCAAATTCAAAATCAATTAAAGTCCAAAATTCAAATTTCTCAAACATGCAAAATAAAATGTTCAAAGTGTGGAAAATATTCCATAACTAATTATGGTGGTGACCCAACACACTTGTAACGTATTTAAATGCCCTTTTGTGAATATAATAGTGGCTAAAACAATTAAATAAATACCTTTTATAATTTCTAAAATATCAAACTATGTAATTATGTGTGAAACTTTTTGTGGTTGTGGGTTATTTTGTAGATCAATTTGTGGAGCCAGTTGTATATTTTAGTAAAACTATTTTGCCTACTAAAATAATAGAAACATAATATAATAAAAAGAAAAACCAAATAAAATAAATAAAAGACCCAACCTCCCCCCTCACCCTGGGCCACTTGGCCCATCTAGGCAAAAGGGGCGCAGCCCGCCCCCTCGTCCCCTTCCTCTGCTACAGGGAGCAGGGGGATCGTGGCGCCATCTCCCCCTCGCGATGGACGCCCCCTGGACACAAGTTGTCCAACCCCGCGTCCCCGGCGTCTACAAAACCGCCCCCTCTCCATCTCGCACGAACCCTAGCCCTCATTCTCTTCTCCCTCACGCCGTTTTTCTTCCTCCGCGCGACAAGCCGAAGCTCCGTCGCCATGGCCGTCGCCAACCTCGCACCCATCGTCATCCCCGCCACCTAGGACTGCACCAGGGGCTCCGACGACCTCGTCCACATCAACTGCAGGCGCCAGTTCGAGGTCATTGCCCCTTTGTGGATTGGATCAACCTTGTCTTCTTCCACGGGCGCCATCGACGATCTTCTTCGGTTCCCTCTGTTGTGCTGCTACTAAGCCACCACCGGCCCCCTGTGTGCCTCCCCGATGAGCTTCCGCTCCTCCTCCTCCTTCCCTTACTCCGGTTCCGCCCCTCTGGCTAGCTAGCCGCCATGGTCGAAGATCGATTCCACTGCGATGCTCATCGCCGTTGTTTAGGTCGATGTCGAGTTCGCCTGAGCCCTCGGTTGTGCTCATCGGCGTCGTAGTAGGCCGTAGCACCAGCCCGCGGTCCCTACCGAGCCTCACATCACCATAACCACCCGCGCCCGGTCTCCCTCTGCCCGTGCCCCACTCGCACCCCTGTCTCGCATAGCCGCGCGCTCGCGCGCCCGTGAGCCTCTTTGGTCGCGTGCCCCTGCACGTCTCGGTCCCGCTCGCCTCATGATACGTCTCCAACGTATCTATAATTTTGACTATTCTATGCTATTATATTATCCATCTTGGATGTTTTATATGCATTTATATGCTATTTTATATGATTTTTGGGACTAACCTATTAACCTAGAGCCCAATGCCAGTGCTAGTTTTTGTTTTTTCCTTTTTTTTTGAGTTTCGCAGAAAAGGAATATCAAACGGAGTCCAATTGACCTGAAAATTTACGGTGATTATTTATGGACCAGAAGAAGCCCACGGAGCATCAGAGATGGACCAAAGGAGTCACGAGGCCGCCACAAGGGCGGGGGGCTCGTGGACCCCACCTGACTTGTTCTCGACGCCAACACCTCTTATATATCCCCAAACTTCCGGAACAGAACCTAGATCGGGCGTTCCGCCGCCGCAAGCCTATGTAGCCACCAAAAACCAATCGAGACCCTGTTCCGGCACCCTGCCGGAGGGGGAATCCATCACCAGCGGCCATCTTCATCATCCCGACGCTCTCTGTGCCGAGGAGGGAGTAGTTCACCCTCGATGCCGAGGATATGTACCAGTAGCTATGTGTTTGATCTCTCTCTCTCTCTCTCTCTCTCTCTCTCTCTCTCTTGTTCTTGATTTGGCACGATCTTTATTTACCGCGAGCTTTGCTATTATAGTTGGATCTTATGATGTTTCTTCCCCTCTACCTTCTTATAATGGATTGAGTTTTCCCTTTGAAGTTATCTTATAGGTGCGGCTACGACTGCCTGTGCACAAGTAAGGGGTACAAAAGGGCCCAAACTAATGTACACCGACACATTTGATAACATATTTTGCCTTTATCTAATTATTGGTTGCTCATTGGTAGATGAAAGAAAGAAAGGTTGATGGGAAAGGAACGTCTTTTCTCCAACAATGGTGACATGATTGGTGTGTACAAAGACCCCTTCTTTTTTCTACAGTTATCTTTGTCAATGTGTTGAAATGCATGGTAGAGATCCCCTCTTTTATATGCCTAACATTTGGAATCTCTACTTAACTAGTTGCTTGTTGAAAGCGGCGCACCTCTTTTGAATCAATACCTTTGAATAAGCTCATCTAATATGATGAACAAAAGTGCTAGTATTATCATATTAAAGCTCATCTAGTGCAACTAGTTCCTTGGAATATGCTCACCTTGTTAAAGCCCTGCATGAGTATACAAGAGTGACTCCTGAAAGCCTTGTATGGTTTTGTTGACAACAGATTTTAGCACGGCCAAGAACTTAATTAAGATGGCCTCAAATGGAGAAGTGTTTAAAGTGAGAAAGCTTCGTATCCTCAAAAGAAGAAACTTTGATATTTGGGCTATAGCCATCCGGTCTCATTTCTAAGGCCGAAGTTGTGTTCGAAGTATTCAGATTTTGTATTCAGAACACTATTCGGCTGATTACGCCCCTAAGGTGGCCTCATATAAGAAAAGTTTCTACACGGATTGTCTTCGTCTCGTCGAAATGATCGATTTTGATATAAGAAACGTCTAAATCGGAGTTCTTATGCAAAAGTTAGAGCCAAAACAGTGTGCTGCATAAGTCTGCCCCGGAAGTTCCGGGCAAAACTTCCGGGGAGGTTCCGGGCTAAACCGAAAGTTTGCACGCGGTGCGCCCCGAAAACTGGAATTTTAACATTATTTGCAGATTTGCGGGGCCAATTTCGACATCAAGATGACCTCGGATGAAGAAGTGATCAACTAAGCAATTTTTCTCCATTGCAAGATCTACAACTTTGCTTTTGGGACCATCGCGATCCGAAGCCATATGTGACCTGCAGGAGCTGTGCAAGAGGGAAACTTGATGTAATTTTAGCCCAGAAGTTCCGGGCTAACCAGAAGTTCCGGCCCTCGTAGTCCGAGTTAGGTTATGTTTTGATGTTTTGGACGAGATTTGAGTCCTTTTCTTGTACGGAAAGTCTAGCCACCTCATATATATGTAAGAGGTGACGGCCGATTGAATAACACCACACAATCGACATATCAATATATCAATATTTTACCTTCTCTCTTGTTCTTCTTCTTTCTCGTTCTTCGCTTGTTCTTCTTCATTGCAGGGCGGCGAACCTCGAGGCCCTAGGGGCGATCAGGTCGACCTAGGGCAGACCATAGCCGCCGTGCGCCCTGACGGGGTTCCGGTCCTCAAAAGCGCCCGCCGGATTGCCTGCGTACCGCGCTTTCGGCCGGGTCTCCTTCGACGTGAGCTGCGGTGCATCACCCTCGGCGTCGGAGGTACACGGTGACGTGTTCGTGTGCGAACAGGTTTGTACTGGAATATTCAGAATTAAAATTTGTTCAATGAACAAAACAAACTGGTCTTCCTAGTTTATTTTACTATCAAATGTGACCTACTTGTGGGCTTGCCCAAGTAATTTTGCGATTGAACAACAAAATAAGTGCTAGTTAAAATTTTTAGTACCGGATGTCTCTTGTGTTTCTTTATTTCTCATTTTAACTCTTGCTTATTGGCAGCAGATGAAATCATAAGCAAGGTTGAGTAGAAGAGAAGATCAATGGTGTGGCAGATAAAGAGCAATGAAAAAGCTACTTGGATTGTCTTCGTCTCATCGAAATGATCGATTTTGATATAAGAAACGTCTAAATCGGAGTTCTTATGCAAAAGTTAGAGCCAAACAATGTTAATAGAATTGAGCGTGCTTTCCTCTGGTCAGCTCAGAGTCAAACTTCAGGTGCAAAATACAAGGTCAACTGGGAGACTGTTTGCCGCCCTACGCATCTCGGCGGGCTTGGAGTCCTACACTTGGGGAAATTTGCAAGAGCTCTAAGGTTGAGATGGCCATGGGTGGAGTGGAAGGACCCGACTAGATTGTGGGTGGGCTTAGGAAACCCGTGCTCTGAGGTGGATATGGACCTCTTCTACGCCTCCACCGTCATCACCGTGGGAAATGGAGGGAAGACGCCCTTCTGGGAGGCACCATGGTTGAGAGGGAAAAAACCGAAGGATATCGCCCCCCTCATCTTCGCAGCCTCCAAGCGGAAGAAGTGGGTGGTGAGGGATGCACTGCGAGACAATGCTTGGGTGCGCCAGATCAACCCTTCCATCAACCTAACGACCAACCACATCGTGGAGTTCGTGGACCTTTGGGTCCATCTGGACCAATTCGAGCTTTCACCAGAGATTGATGACAACATATCCTGGAAATTTGAGGCGAACGGTGAGTATTCGGCGGCCTCTGCTTATAGGGTCCAGTTCTTGGGCTCCATGACGACGACCATGAACAAGACTATTTGGAAGGTTTGGGCACCTCCCAAGGTCAAGTTCTTCTCCTGGCTAGCGATTCAAAACAGAATATGGACGGCGGATAGATTGGAGAAGCGAGGTTGGGAGAATTGCGGACTGTGCACCCTCTGCAGAAGGGCAAACGAGACGTCCGCGCACCTCTTCTTTCGGTGCAGGTTCACCTTGCGCGTGTGGAGATTGGTAAAGGAGTGGCTTGGCCTAGGGGCTCTCGAGATCCATCAATGGCAGGCGGAGCGCAATATCAAACATTGATGGACAAACATGTCGAAGCCCAATACGGCGAACCGGAAGGCCATGGCTTCCCTTACTATGCTTGTTGGTTGGGCCATTTGGAACGAGAGAAACGCTAGAGTTTTTAGGAAGAAATCAACGCCGCCCTTCTACATTCTAAAACTAATCCAAGATGAAGCCAAACTTTGGGTCACGACAGGAGCTACGCACCTGAGCATTATCATGCCGCGAGAGTAGTTATTGTTTTCATTTTGCTGACGGACGGGCTATGTTGTGGAGCCACTATTATGTACTCTAAAACTCTCCTTCTTTATTAATGAATGAGGCAAGTCTTTTGCCTCTGTTTCAAAAAAAAAAAAGCTACTTTGCAAGATTTCGAATCGTCCCAAGCTGCTTTACCTTTGTATTTATCGTATAGAAACAATTTTAGGGTCTAATTATGAAGTTTATTTTGGTGTAGTTGAATTTCGAGTTTGTATCCAGAGGTTAATATGCATTTTAAAGATGTGTGATGTCGTTAAAGTGTCGTCAAAATCTGGTTAAAAATGTATTTTGCACTGGATGCATGCAAAAACATTTCTAAATTACGTGCCTGTGTGATGGTGAAACACTTGCAAATTGCATGTGATAACTGTGCTGATGTATTTCATATTACTCTGCTTGTTGTGTTCTGCATGTGGAACTCTCCAAAGCGATGTATTCATATTACTGTCCCAAGCCAAACACTGTTAAGGAATCTGTTTCCTTTACACAGCCGAACCAAACAAAATGTGATTTGTCCAGTCTGGAACTGTTACACTATGTAATCCGTTTCCCTTTCCCTTTACGTTATTACCACTTAGGTAAACAAACACCTCCATTGTAGTTCGCACGTTCACCCCGGATTGAGCAAACGAGCGTTTGTACATTTGGTGTTCTTCATACATGATACATACGTGAACCTGACCAATGCCTGGTGCTCCAAGGCATCGATCATTATTTAGCACACTTGTTTCGTGTACTCCTTAGTTGGGCCTCCTGCAATTCAGCCTGACCTCTGTCTGCGTCCCGGAGGACGGCAGCAGGCCGCCCATCTTCAGCATGGCCGTGACGAAGTCGGCCGAGAACTGGCTGGGGCTGTTGCTGTACTGCTGCACCAGCGCGTCCTGCGACCCGCCATTGAAGAGCTCCTGGTCCGAGTGCAGGAGGCCGCGCTGCCCCACCAGGTTCTGGTATGTTAGACTATGTATAGCTTCTGTACTTATGTACGTATATTGTACGTATTGTAACACATCCATTATATATAATGAGATAAGCCACCCCTAGAGGGTTGTGCTGGTTCCCCCAAAACTTATTGTCTTACATGGTATCACGCTAGGTTACGATCGCTTCCGCTTCCAAACCCTAATACCCGCACCGCCGCCGCAGCCGCCGCCGCCTTCACCGCTGCCATGTCGAGCGCCGCCACCACCGGTTCCACTGCTGCGGGGTTCCTCCCGGCCTCTCTTGCGGCTTTGCTCAACCTCCCGCTTGATGCCGTCGCCGTTCCGGCTCCGATCGGGACCAGGAGCATCGGCTCCGTCTACTCGACGCCGCCGGCGCCCTCGCTTGGGCGCGACCTCGTGGTCCACACCGCGGCGCCGCCGTCCGCTGCGGACTCCGCGGGCGTCGTCCCGCCGCTCCTGCCGCAAGCGGATCACACCGCCCCGCTGGCGGGGTTGGCGGCGTCCGCCCCGGCCGCGGGCCTTGCGGCGTCCGACCCGGCCGCGAGCTTTGCGGCGTCCGTCCTGGCTGCGATCTCGCCTCCTCCCGCATCGGCTTCGGTGCCTCCGGCTGCCTCCATGGTATTTGCACCCCAGGCAGCCCCCTCGATGGGATCGTCTTCGCCGCCGCCGTTTCACTTCGGTCATCTCATCACCATCAAGCTCTCCGCCGACAACTACATCTTCTGGCGTGCGCAGGTTCTCCCGCTCTTGGGGAGTCACTACCTGCTAGGCTACGTCGACGGATCGCTTCCCTGCCCACCCGCACTGGTAGACAGCGTGCATGGTCCGGTCTACAATCCGGCCAATCGCGTCTGGACGGGGCAGGACCAGGCGAACCTCTCCTCCATCCAGGGGTCGCTCTCGCCGGCAGTTGCCGGACTTGTTGTCTTCGCGAAGACGTCTCATGAGGCCTGGACCATCCTTGAGCGAACCTTTGCAGCGCAGTCCCAGGCTCGTGTCTCTGCACTCCGTCGTCAGCTTGGAGAGTGTCAGAAGCTTGACTCCACTGCCACTGAGTTCTACAACAAGGTCAAGGGCCTCGCCGACACATTGGCCTCCATTGGACAGCCCCTCACCGACATCCGAGTTCAACTCGTTTATTGTCAATGGTCTTGATGAGGAGTATGATGCCTTAGTCGAGATCATCAACGAGCGGGGCAACTCGACACCCATGCTGGCACACGAGGTTTTCTCTCGGCTCCTTCTCACTGAGCAACGGGTCGAGACACGCCGCTCCAGGGGCACTGGCTCCCTCTCGGCCAACGCCGCCACCAAGGGTGGCCGCTCTTCTTCATCACCCCGGTCTCCCTTGGGGCTGCCACCGTCGCCCGCCTCGGCCCCCCACCTACTGCGACCTTACCGGGGGCTGGCGGTCCACGTGTGTGCCAGCTTTGTGGCCGCGATGGGCACTGGGCCTCCAAGTGTCATAAGCGCTTCCAGCGAAGCTTCCTTGGTCTTGGCAATGACGGCAAAGATACACGCAACAATGCCCGTCAGGTCGCCATGGCTGATCGTCCCGCGCCGCAGAAGCAACAGGGACACACTCAGTCCTACTCCATCGATCCACACTGGTACATGGACTCTGGGGCGACAGAGCATCTGACCAGCGAGATGGGGAAGCTTCACACTCGTGAACCCTATCATGGCTCCGACAAGATCCACACCGCCAATGGAGCAGGTATGCACATCTCTCATATTGGTCAAGCATCTCTTCTCACTAGACATGCCAATAGGAGTCTTCAGCTTCGCAATGTTCTTCGAGTTCCATCTGTGACCCGTAATCTTCTTTCAGTTCCTAAACTCACACGTGATAATAATGTGCTTTGTGAATTTCACCCTTTTGATCTTTTTATTAAGGATCGGGGCACGAGGGACATTCTTCTTAGTGGGCGGTTGTGCCAGGGCCTCTACCGTCTGGAGCATCCTGGCGTCGCCCGTGTTTTCAGTGGAGTTCGGGTCTCTCCGTCACAGTGGCATGCTCGTCTTGGTCACCCGGCCACACCTATTGTCCGTCATATTTTGCGTCGTCATGAGCTTCCTAGTTTGTCTAGTAATAAAGATGTAGCAGTGTGTGATGCTTGTCAGCAGGGGAAGAGTCATCAACTTCCTTTTTCGGAGTCCAGTCGTGAGGTGAAACATCCTTTAGAACTTGTGTTTTCAGATGTATGGGGTCCTGCTCAGACTTCTGTCAGTGGTCATAATTACTATATCAGTTTCGTTGATGCTTATAGTCGCTTTACCTGGCTTTACCTTATTAAACGCAAATCTGATGTGTTTGATATTTTTGTTCAGTTTCAAAAACATGTTGAACGTCTTCTCAAGCACAAAATTGTTCATGTCCAGTCGGACTGGGGGGGCGAGTATCGCAACCTCAACTCCTTCTTTCAGTCGCTTGGGATAGCTCATCGTTTAGCATGTCCACATACACATCAGCAGAATGGTTCAGTCGAACGTAAGCATCGTCATATTGTTGAAGCTGGTCTTACTCTTTTGGCCCATGCATCTGTTCCGTTTCGGTTTTGGAGTGATGCTTTCACCACTGCATGCTTTCTCATCAACCGTACTCCCACTCGTGTTTTAAACATGAAGACTCCCATTGAGGTTCTCCTTAATGAACAACCTGATTATACCTTTTTCAAGGTATTTGGGTGTGCTTGCTGGCCGCATCTTCGTCCATATAATAAGCGCAAGCTTGAGTTTCGTTCTAAGAAGTGTTTTTTTTCTTGGCTATAGCTCTCTTCATAAAGGTTACAAATGTCTTCATGTTCCCACTAATCGTGTCTATATATCTCGGGACGTCGTGTTTGATGAGCATGTTTTTCCCTTTGCCAAACTTCCTGTGTCCACTGTCGAACCACCATCTCTGCATTCATCCTCTGTTGCTTCTGACCAATTTGATGATGTTGCATACTCTCCTTTGCTGTTACCTAACCATGGTGCAGGAACCGGACGTGGGGCTCGTTTGGAGCTGTTGGAGGATTCACCATCATCATCGCCGCCTTCTGATGGGCACGTCGATCGCCCTATGTTGCATGGCATCAATTCGCGTGCCCATGCATGGTCACCCGAAGAGTCCGTCGCGCCGAGCATCTCCACTGCTCGGTCCGCTATGCCAGCGACCGCCGAGTCTCCAGCGGCTCGGCCCTCTTCGCCAGCGGCCGCCGAGTCTTCAGCGGCTCGGCCTGTCACGCCGTCTTCACCCGCGGCTCGGCCCGTCACGCCGTCTTCGCCTGCAGCTCGGGTCCGCGACGCCGTCCTCACGTCGCCTTCATCCGTGGATCGGCCCGCGACACCGGCCGCGCCACGGCCCACTATGCCGGGCTCGCCATCGGCCCGGTCTGTGACGCCGGCGTCGCCAGCTGCTTCGTCTGCTCTGTCGGTTTCGCCGGTGGGCCGGCCTTCTTCGCCGACCGAGCCCGAGGCTACTGTGTCTGGCTCCTCGTCACCAGCTGACTCGTCAACGTCGCCGTCCTCCAGCCCGTTGCAGGCTGCTCCGTCGACCTCAGTGGTTCCTGTGTCCCGACCACATACACGCAGTCGCAGTGGCATTTTCAAACCTAAGGAACGTAAGGATGGTACGGTTGCTTGGTTGGCTGCTTGTTTGGCTGCTGCTGTTGCGGATCCATCTTCTGAGCCTCGCTCATATCAGGCTGCCCTGCGCATTCCACATTGGCGAGAGGCTATGGAGCAGGAGTTTCAT
This sequence comes from Triticum aestivum, assembly GCF_018294505.1. Lineage (NCBI taxonomy): Eukaryota > Viridiplantae > Streptophyta > Magnoliopsida > Poales > Poaceae > Triticum > Triticum aestivum. Next base: position 508,912,554 of record NC_057813.1, read on the forward strand.
GCTCTCCTTCGTAACAAGACATGGACTCTCGTTCCTCCACCACCACGGGTAAATGTTATTGACTCAAAATGGGTATTCAAAGTGAAGAAGCATTCGGATGGATCTATTGAGCGTTACAAAGCGCGACTTGTTGCTCGTGGTTTTCGGCAGCGCCATGGTCTTGACTATGAGGACACCTTCAGTCCTGTCGTCAAGCCTACCACTATTCGGCTTCTTCTCTCCATTGCTGTTTCTCGTGGTTGGTCACTTCGTCAACTTGATGTGCAGAATGCTTTTCTACATGGATTTTTGGAGGAAGAGGTTTATATGAAACAGCCGCCTGGTTTCTCTGATCCTGATCGTCCTGACTATATCTGTCGTCTCTCCAAAGCACTATATGGTTTGAAGCAAGCTCCTCGTGCCTGGCATGCCCGCCTTGCCTCTGCCCTTCGTGCTCATGGGTTTGTGCCGTCCACTGCTGACACTTCATTATTTCTTCTACAGAAGCCAGAAGTCACTATGTATCTTTTGGTATATGTCGATGATATTATCCTTGTCAGCTCTTCTCAGTATGCTGCTGATGCTCTTGTCTGCTCTCTTGGTGCTGATTTTGCGGTCAAAGATCTTGGGAAGCTTCACTACTTTCTTGGAGTTGAGGTCACTTCTCGTGCTACTGGTCTTGTCCTTACGCAGAAGAAGTACTCCTTGGAGTTGTTACAAAGAGCGGGCATGCTGAAGTGCAAACCGACCACCACACCCATGTCGTCTACCGACAAGATAACAGCTGTTGATGGTGAGCTTTTGTCTCCTGCGGATGCCACAGAGTACAGGAGCATTGTTGGTGGACTTCAGTACTTGACGATCACGAGACCAGATATCTCTTATGCTGTTAACAGGGTTTGTCAGTATCTTCAGGCTCCCAGAGATACTCATTGGGCTGCTGTTAAACGCATTCTTCGTTATGTTCAGTTCACCCTGACATTTGGTATGCATATTCGGCCGACTTCCTCTCGGGTCCTTTCGGCCTTCTCTGATGCAGATTGGGCTGGTAGCCCAGATGACAGGCGATCCACGGGGGGTTATGCAGTATTCTTTGGCCCTAATTTGATCGCCTGGAGTGCTCGGAAACAGGCTACTGTGTCACGTAGCAGTACTGAAGCTGAGTACAAGGCTGTGGCTAATGCTACTGCAGAGATTATTTGGGTGCAGTCTTTGCTTCAGGAGTTGGGTTTGTCTCAACCACAGCCTCCTATTCTTTGGTGTGATAACATCGGTGCTACATACCTTTCTGCAAATCCAGTTTTTCATGCCCGAACGAAACACATTGAAGTTGACTATCACTTTATACGGGAACGTGTATCACAGAAGCAACTCCAGATCAAGTTTATCTCATCTAAGGATCAACTTGCAGACATCTTCACTAAACCTTTACCTCTGCCACAGTTTGAGGCTTGTAGGCGCAATCTTACCCTTCTCAGTTCTTTAGAAAGTGGCTAAGATTAAGGGAGGGTGTTAGACTATGTATAGCTTCTGTACTTATGTACGTATATTGTACGTATTGTAGCACATCCATTATATATAATGAGATAAGTCACCTCTAGAGGGTTGTGCTGGTTCCCCCAAAACTTATTGTCTTACATGGTAGTAGGCATTGTCAAACCCGTCGGCTGTCTGCACGTCGAAGGGCGCGAGGTTGCTGTCGCCGCCGGACCGCGGGCATGTCCCCTGCCGCAGCGCCGCGAAGCTGGCGTTGATGTTGGTCTCGTTGTAGATGCGGTTGCGGAAGAACTGGCACTGCGACCGCCCGATGGTGTGCGCGCCGGAGAGCGCCGTCATGTCCCGTGGCGACAGGTTCTTGTTGCCGAACATGGTGATGAGCGTGGCGAGGCTGGAGCCGGGGCCCGGGAGGTTCGCGTTGGCCGCGCTCTGGCTCGCCGTGCGCGAGTCCTTGCGCCCCAGCGGCACGCTCCACGTGGGACCTCCGAGCTGCATGCAACAGTTCAGCCGAGTCAGCCATGAGCCCATGACACGTAAATAAGTGCAGAAGGTGTAGTAGATCGAGTAGCGTTGGTCAGAGCCCGTTGAAGCTAGTCGCGCGCGAGGACTAACCAGGTTGACACCGTCACGGGCGGCGAGCGCGAGGATGTCGGCGCAGGAGACGGTGGCCCTACACGTAGCCTCGACCTGGGTCTTGAGGGCGTCGATCACCTCGAACCCGCGGGCCGAGTTGGCGTTCGGCCCGGCGTTCTTCTCGCCGGTGAACGTCGACGTGTCGTCAAGCAGAATGGAGCCGTCACACCCCTGCCGATGCGTAGCAGACAAACACAATTAAACTTCAGTACACCGCACGTACGCAAAATCCAGCAGCAAAAGCAAAGTAACAGATGAACACATTTGATGGAACATAACAGTAGAGAGGAACGGTGTTGCTCACATTGACGAAGCAGTCGTGGAAGAAGAGGCGGAGGATGGACGCGCCCATCCGCCTCTCCGTCTGCACGGCCGAGGTCATCCCCGACCGCACGATGGACGCCAGGTTGGGGCACGACGTGGAGTAGAAGTTGGGCGAGAGCTGCTGCGCATTCGCCTCGCCGGCGATGACACAGAGCACGACGGCGAGGCCAAGGAAGGCCGCCGACCTGGTGGTGAAGACAGCCATTGCTAGCTGGAGATAAACTCTTGTGATGTGAGCTCGATGAGGCGAAATGCATAGGGTGGTATCCTATTTATAGTGCTCCAGCTAGCCCGCGCCTGCATGGGCTGGCGGGTGCGCGGTTCCGATCACGAACGCACGAGAAATGCTGCAAAGTTCTTGCCCGGAACTCTGCAGCCGCAGCTGGACTTGGTTGACCAGTAATGGCTCCGGCATGGGCCCCGGCTTGGCACGACGCTACTGCTAATCAGCATGCGCACTCCCTATCCCGGTATCCCCTGCCTTGCACTGAATCATTGCATCGCATGCATGTGTTTGTTATCGTATACCGTATTTCCTCGAGTATTATAAGAGCGGAGAGACGTGTTGCTGTGCACGTCACGGGCATAGGGCTGTGCATGGGTCAGTCCGGATTCCTCTGAGTCGGCGCATTACCGGAAATTTCGTGGACCAAGGACGAGGACCGAATGTTGCTGATACCGTTACGTGCCGTACCACTCCACCACGGTGCATGCTGTTGCTAGCCATGTGCCGGTTAAGGCCTTGTACAATGAGAGGTGCTTAAGGTTTTTTTGTCAGAAAAGACCACATACACTCTCGCATTGACAGAAAGGACCATCTGCTTATCGTATTGACAGAAAAGACCAGCTATGCAGTGACGGCAGATCTGGCAGCCGACATGTGGCACCTGCCGCCACAATACACGGCGGCAGCCAATGCATCACAAGGATCCGGCCGAGCGAACGGAACGGAAGGGTGTTGATGGGCTGGGTTGTGCGCATGCATGCATGCATGCAAGTGCACGCACAAGCACTGCCTCCTCGTTAGACACGCGCAAGCCTGCATGCATGGAAGAGCGGCCACGCACAGCTAGCACATAGTGAGGCGAGGTTTGCCCAAAACATTTGTCTCTCGTCAGTTTCATGCATGTCGCTGAACGTGGGTCACGCGCACGCACAGGGTCACACGCACCAGCCAGTACTTGCCGCCACAGGGCATGGCGGCTGGGCCCACCAGCGCCCCTACATTCTGTTCGCTCGGCCAGTTCCCTGTGATGCACAGGCTGCCGCCATGCGCTGTGGAGGCAGGACCGGCCGCCGCAGGCTATGGCGGCATGTGACACGTGTTGGCTGCCAGATCTGCCTTCATGATGCAAGGGGTCTGTTTTGTCAATACGACGAATAGGTGGTCTTTTTTGTCAATACGAAAATGTTGGTGATCTTTTCTGACGAAAATTCGTGCTTAAGGAGATGTTTGGAGAAATAAACCGGATTTTTCTGAAGCACCGGTGCCTATTTCTACGGGAGAGACGCTTAGTTAAGCGTATATCCTATACAAATAAGCACCGGTACTTAAGAAAAGCCCGATTTATTTCTCTAAGCATCTCCTCTAAGCACCTCCCATTGTACAAGGCCTAACCAGACTTGCTTACCTGGATAACACCAGGTTCAATCAGAAGCACCACTCATTCTATATCTTATTACTATCTCACAGTTTGAAGCATCCGTATTGCTGTATAGGCTGGCCCATTAATCAGCTCGATCGGGCCAATCTGAAAGGTACTAATCCAGCATCATAGAGTTGTACGTAAGGACGGTATTACATCGCAACTTGCATGTGCATGTCGAGGTCAAGCAATTATTCTGGAGTTAGGACGATAATATGGAGTATATAAAACTATTGTATTTCGCCACCCTATATACATACATGCATGTTAAGATCAATCACTTTCGTAGGACAATGGAAAGGTTGGAAGCGTGCGCCTATCTCACTGTCACCCGCTTCAATGGAGTTTGAATCGTCCAGCGCTCCGCAGTCTTGCTAGAACACATCTAGATGAGATATAATTTGGTTTCATTCATCTTTTATAGCCATTGAATGGGATGCTATAAGATACGTGTGTGCTGATGTGGGTTGTATCTGTTCTTGTGTTTCAAAGTGAATGAGACCAAATTATATCTCATCTAGATGAGTTCTAAGTACTCCTAGCGACCCGTGCTAACTAAAAAAAACACCGATAACCATGTTTTAACCGAAAAGGGACACGAGTGCGTAACGTATGGACTCGAAAATGAGAGAACATTACGCGCTAGCTTTCTTTAACAGCTTGTTTGGCATCAAGGTTATCATTTCATTTCAAATGAAATGAAAATCTATTCTAGGGAGTATTTCATTGTGGTTGTGGGGATTTCGTTTCCAGACCCTTTTTTAAACGGAGGCAAAGGATTTGCCGCATACATTAATTAAGAGGGGAATAGAGTTTTACAAGTGTCCACACAACACTGCATGACAATTACTCGCGTATTATGGTTTCCCCTAGTTTATTTGCACCCGTGGCGTCCCATAGCTTCGCTTTCTCGAGGATGATGTTGAGGACGATCGGGGGGGGGGGGAGGGGGGAGGTGGTGCGTTTTTATGTCGAAAGACCCTGGCATTCCTTTTGTTCCAAATTGCCCAAGAGACAAGCATGGTGAGAGAGGCCATGGCCTTGCCTGATGGAATGTCCATGCCGGTTCTACTATCCCACCACTCTTCAACGGATCCCGCCAAGTGCCATGTAGATATATCCACATGTTCAAGGCCAAGTTTTGCAACCAGCATGCTCCAGAGTCAAATGGTGTACCGACACTTGAAGAAGAGATGTGGCCCGGTCTCAGGCTCTCGTTTGCAAAGAGGGCATAAGCCACAATTTTCCCATCCACGCTTGACAAGTCTGTCGGTAGTCCAAATTCTGTCCTGAAGGGCCAACCAAGCAAAAAACTTGACCTTTCGTGGTGCCCAATTCTTCCATATCATGCAGGCCAAGGGTGATATGACCAGACCCAAGAATTGGGCTCTATAAGCTGAGGCCGCGGAGTAAACCCCATCATTTTTATTTTTCCACACAATCACATCATCTGCAAGCTCATCAAGATGGAAATCATGCATGAGCATCCAAAGCGTGAAGAATTCCTGGATGTGGTGGACGGTGACAATATCTGGGGGCTTTATCTTGAGGATCCATGCGTTGTTCTTTAAGGCTTCCCTCACCTTCCATGTTTTCCTCGTCGAGGCCTCGTAAATAAGGGGAGCGATGTCTTTTGGTTTACGGCCAAGCAGCCAAGGGGAGTTCCAAAAAGGCATTCTTGCTTCGTTCCCCACAGTGATGGTGGTGGAGGCGTAGAAGAACTCCAGGTCCTTCTCGTCACAGGGGTTGCCAAGACCCACCTATAGTTTGGATGGGTCTCTCCATTCATACCAAGGCCACCGCAGTCTCAGAGCAGGTGTGAATTTTTTTATGTTGAGGACACCCAGACCGCCATATTCCAAGGGACGACACACTACTTCCAAATTGACCTTGCACTTGGCCCCAGTGGTCTTGTCTGATGTGGACCAGAGAAAAGCCCTCTCCATCTTATTGAGTTTATGCAAAGTGCTTTGGGGGACACCAAAGGGGTAATGGAGTAAATCATTTGGGAGGTGATGACGGACTTGACGAGCGATGTACGCCCAAGGGGCCAATTTTCCTGCCGCCTTGTACTCAAGTACTTGAAGTCCACCTTTTTTAGTTTCCAGACCGAGAGGGGTAGACCCAAGTAAGTCATCGGAAAATTAGCTCTCTTTGCTGGCAAACTTTGAAGGATGTGGTCCGGCTTTTTGTTGACTACACCAGATTGGCACGACGGAGCTCTTTTGAAAGTTTTTGTGAAGGCTCGTGACTTCACCAAAGCCCCTTAGGATGGATGCAAGGTTGTCGACGTCCCTCTTTATTAGCGCAATGATACGTCCATTTTGCATCATGCTTTTATATTGATATTTATTGCATTATGGGCTGTCATTACACATTATATCACAATACTTATGTCTTTTCTCTCTTATTTTACAAGGTTTACATGAAGAGGGAGAATGCCGACAACTGGAATTTTGGACTAGAAAAGGAGCAAATATTAGAGACCTATTCTTCACAACTCCAAAAGTCCTGAAATTTCACAGAGAATATTTTTGAAATATATATAAAATATTGGGTGAAGAAAGTACCAAAGGGGGGCCACCAGCTAGGCACAAGGGTGGAGGGCGCGCCCTACCCCTCCTGGGAGCGCCCCGTCCTTGTGGGCCCCCTGGTAGGCCCCCGACGCTCATCTTCTGCTATATGGTGTGTTTTGACCTGCAAAAAATCAGGAGGAAGCTTTCGGGACAAAGCGCCGCCGTTTCGAGGCGGAACCTAGGCAGAACCAATCTAGGGCTCCGACGGAGTTGTTCTGCCAGGGAAACATCCCTTCGGGAGGGGGAAATCATCGCCAACGTCATCACCATCGATCCTCTCATCGAGAGGGGTCAATCTCCATCAACATCTTCACGAGCACCATCTCCTTTCAAACCCTAGTTCATCTCTTGTGCCCGATCTTTGTCTCAAAACCTCAGATTGGTACATGTGGGTTGCTAGTAGTGTTGATTAGTCCGTGTAGTTGATGCTAGTTGGTTTATTCGGTGGAAGATCATATGTTCAGATCCTTAATGATAATTAATACTCCTCTGATTATGAACATGGATATGCTTTGTGAGTAGTTACATTTGTTCTTGAGGACTTGTGAGAAGTCTTGTTATAAGTAATCATGTGATTTTTGTATTTGTTCAATATTTTGATGAGATGTATGTTGTCTTTCCTCTAGTGGTGTTATGTGAATGTCGACTACATGACACTTCACCATTATTTGGGCCTACGGGAAGACATTGGGAAGTAATAAGTAGATGATGAGTTGCTAGAGTGATAGAAGCTTAAACCCTAGTTTATCTGTTGCTTCGTAAGGGGCTGATATGGATTCATATGTTTCATGCTATGGTTAGGCTTGCCTTAATTCTTCTTTCATAGTTGCGGATGCTTGCGAGAGGGGTTAATCATAAGTGGACGGCTTGTCCAAGGAAGGACATCACCCAAGCACCAGTCCACCCACATATCAAATTATCAAAGTAACAAACGTGAATCATATGAGCATGATGAAAACTAACTTGACAACAATTCCCATGTGTCCTCAGGATCGCTTTGCTTTATATAAGAGTTCGCCCAGGCTTGTCCTTTGCTACAAAAAGGATCGGTTCACCTTGCTGCACCTTGTTTACTTTTGATACTTGTTACCCGTTATGAATTATCTTATCACACAACTATTTGTCACTGATAATTTCATTGCTTGCAGAGGTTACCTTGCTGAAAACCATTTGTCATTTCCTTCTGCTCCTCGTTGGGTTCAACACTCTTACTTATCAAAAGCACTACGATAGATCCCTATACTTGTGGGTCATCAAGACTCTTTTGTGGCGCCGTTGCCTAGGAGTGAAGCGCCTTTGGTAAGTAGAATTTGGTAAGGGAACATTTATATAGTGTACTGAAATTTATTGTCACTTGTTACTACGGAAAACAAATTCTTTGAGGGGCTTGTTCATGGTATCTTCACCTCGACCGGAAGAGCAAAGAGTTGCTCCTCAACCTACTGCACCTACTGAAAATATTTATTATGAAATTCCTTCGGGTATGATAGAGAAACTGCTAGCTAATCCTTATGTAGGAGATGGAACATTACATCCCGATATGCACCTAATCTATGTGGATAAAGTTTGTGGATTATTTAAGCTTGCAGGTATGCCTGAGGATGTTGTCAATAAGAAGGTCTTCCCTTTATCTTTGAAGGGAAAGGCATTGATATGATATAGGCTATGTGATGATATTGGATCATTGAACTACAACCGATTGAAATTGGAAATTTCATCGGAAGTTTTATCCTATGCATCTTGTTCATCGTGATCGGAACTATATATATAATTTTTGGCCTCGTGAAGAAGAAAGTATCGCTCAAGCTTGGGGGAGGCTTAAGTCAATGTTATATTCATGCCCCAATCATGAGTTCTCAAGATAAATTATTATTCAAAATATTTATGTTTGACTTCCTCATAATGATCGATCCATGCTCGATACTTCTTATACTGGTTCTTATATGAAGAAGGATATTGAATTCAAATGGGATTTCTTGGAAAAAATTAAACGCAACTCTGAAGATTGGGAACTCGACGAAGCTAAGGAGTCAGGTATAAACCTTAAGTTTGATTGTGTTAAATCTTTTATGGATAGCGATGCTTTTTGTGATTTTAGCACTAAATATGGACTTGACTCTTAGATAGTAGCTTCTTTGTGTGAATCATTTGCTACTCATGTTGATCTCCCTAAGGAGAAGTGGTTTAAATATCATCCTCCCATTGAATTTAAAGTAGTAGAACCTATTAAAGTTGAAGAAGAAACTATTACTTATAATGTTGATCCTATTGTTCCTACTGCTTTTATTGAGAAACCACATTTTCCTGTTAGAATAAAGGATCATGCTAAAGCTTCAACTGTGGTTCGTAAGAGTTATACTAGAACACCTACACCCCCAAAACAAATTAAAGTTGAACCTAGTGTTGCTATGGTTAAAGATCTCTTGGTTGATAATATTGATGGGCATGTTATTTATTTCTGTGATGAGGCTGCTAGAATTGCTAAACCCGATACTAAAGATAAACATACACCAGTTGTTGGCATGCCTATTATTTCTGTTAAAATTGGAGATCATTGTTATCTTGGCTTATGTGATGTGGGTGCTAGTGTGAGTGCAATTCCTTATTCCTTATATAAAGAAATTATGAATGATGTTGCACCTGCTGAGATAGAAGATAATGATGTTACTATTAAGCTTGCCAATAGAGATACTATATCACCAATTGGGATTGTTAGAGAAGTTGAAGTCTTGTGTGGGAAAATAAAATATCCTGCAAAATTTCTTGTTCTTGCTTCCCCACAAGATAATTTTTGTCCCATTATATTTGGTAGACCTTTCTTGAATACTGTTAATGCTAAGATAGACTGCGAGAAAGATATTGTTACTGTTGGTTTAGGGGATATGTCTCATGATTTTAATTTCTCTAATTTCTGGAGACAACCCCATGATAAAGAATTGCCTAGTAAAGATGAAATTATTGGTCTTGCTTCTATTGTCGTGCCTCCCACCGACCCTTTAGAACAATATTTGCTAGGCCATGAAAATGATATGTTTATGAATGAAAGAAGGGAAATAGATGAAATATTCTTTAATCAAGGGCCTATGTTGGAACACAATTTTCCTATAGAAATCCTTGGGGATCCTCCTCCACACAAGGGTGATCCCGTGTTTGAGCTTAAACAATTACCTGATACTCTGAAATATGCTTATCTTGATGAAAAGAAGATATATCCTATTATTATTAGTGCTAATCTTTCAGAGCATGAAGAAAAGAAATTATTGAAAACTCTAAAGAAGCACCGTTCCGCTATTGGATATACTCTTGATGATCTTAGGGGCATTAGTCCCACTCTATGTCTGCACAAAATTAATTTGGAACGTGATGCTAAACCAGTTGTTGATCACCAACGACGGTTAAATCCTAAGATGAAGGAATTGGTAAGAAATGAAATACTAAAGCTTCTGGAGGCAGATATAATTTATCCTATTTCTGATAGTCATGGGTAAGTCTTGTTCATTGTGTCCCTAAGAAGGGAGGTATTACTGTTGTTCCTAATGTTAAGAATGAATTGATTTCGCAAAGAATTGTTACAGGTTATAGAATGATAATTGATTTTCGCAAATTAAATAAAGCTACTAGAAAAGATCATTACCCTCTACCTTTTATTGATCAAATGCTAGAAAGACTATCCAAACATACACATTCTTGCTTTCTAGATGGTTATTTTGGTTTCTCTCAAATACCTGTGTCAAAAGATGATCAAGAGAAAACCACTTTTACTTGCCCTTTTGGCACTTTTGCTTATAGACGTATGCCTTTTGTTTTATGCAATGTGAAGGAAATATGCCCTAGAGGCAATAATAAAGTTATTATTTATTTCCTTATTTCATGATAAATGTTTATTATTCATGCTAGAATTGTATTAACCGGAAACATAATACATGTGTGAATACATAGACAATATAGTGTCACTAGTATGCCTCTACTTGACTAGCTTGTTAATCAAAGATGGTTAAGGTTTCCTAACCATAGACATGAGTTGTCATTTTATAAACAGGATCACATCATTAGAAGAATGATGTGATTGACTCGACCCATTCTGTTAGCTTAGCACTAGATCATTTTAGTTTACTGCTATTGCTTTCTTCATGACTTATACATGTTCCTATGACTATGAGATTATGCAAATCCCGATTACCGGAGGAACACTTTGTGTGCTACCAAACATCACAACGTAACTATGTGATTATAAAGGTGCTCTACAGGTGTTTCCGATGGTACTAGTTGAGTTGGCATAGACCGAGATTAGGATTTGTCACTCCGATTGTCGGAGAGGTATCTCTGGGCCCTCTCGGTAATGCACATCACTATAAGCCTTGCAAGAAATGTGACTAATGAGTTAGTTGCAGGATGATGCATTACGGAACAAGTAAAGAGACTTGCTGGTAATGAGATTGAGCTAGGTATTAAGATACCAACGATCGAATCTCGGGCAAGTAACATACCGATGACAAAGGGAACAACATATGTTCTTATGCGGTTTGACCGATAAAGATCTTTGTAGAATATGTAGGAGCCAATATGAGCATCCAGGTTCCGCTATTGGTTATTGACCGGAGACGTGTCTCAGTCATGTCTACATAGTTCTCGAACCCGTAGGGTCCGCACGCTTAACATTCAGTGACGATCGGTATTATGAGTTTATGTGTTTTGATGTACCGAAGGTAGTTCGGATTCCCGGATATGATCACGGACATGTTGAGGAGTCTCGAAATGCTCGAGACATAAAGATCAATATATTGGATGACTATGTTTGGATTTTGAAAGTGTTTCGGGCAAGTTCGGGCATATACCGGAGTACCGGGGGTTACCGGAACCCCTCAGGGAGTATAATGGGCCTTATGGGCCTTAGTGGAGAAGAGGAGGGGCGGCCAAGGCAGGGCCGCACACCCCCTCCCGATCTAGTTCGAATTATACAAGGAGGGGGGGCGCCCCCTTTCCTTCCCCCCTCTCTCCTCCTTCCCCCTTCTCCTACTCCTACTAGGAAAGGAGGAGTCCTACTCCCGGTGGGAGTAGGACTCCCCCCTTGGTGCGCCCTCCTCCTGGCCGACCACCTCGCCCCTAGCTCCTTTATATACGGGGGCGGGGGGGGGGGGCACCCCAAGACACACGAGTTGATCATTGATCTTTAGCCGTGTGCGGTGCCCCCCTCCACCATAATCCACCTCGGTCATATCATAGCGGTGCTTAGGCGAAGCCCTGCGTCGGTAGCTTCATCAACACCTTCATCACGCTGTCATGCTGACGCCTAACAGAACTCTCCCTCGAAGCTTTGTTGGATCGTTAGTTCGTGTGAAGTCACCGAGCTAAACGTGTGCAGATCGTGGAGGTGTCGTACGTTCGGTACTAGGATCGATCGATCATGATGATGTACGACCTCATCAACCGCATTGTCATAACGCTTCCGCTTATGGTCTATGAGGGTACGTGGATGACACTCTCCCCTCTCGTTGCTATGCATCACCATGATCTTTCCTGTGCGTAGATTTTGTTTTGAAATTACTACGTTCCCCAACAGTGGTATCAGAGCCAGGTTTATGCGTAGATGTTATATGCATGAGTAGAACACAAGTGAGTTGTGGGCGATACAAGTCATAGTGCTTACCAGCATGTCATACTTTGGTTCGGCGGTATTGTTGGATGAAGCGGCCCGGACCGACATTACATGTACGCTTACGTGAGACTGGTTCTACCGACGTGCTTTGCACACAGGTGGCTGGCGGGTGTCAGTTTCTCCAACTTTAGTTGAACCAAGTGTGACTACGCCCGTTCCTTGTTGAAGGTTAAAACAACACTAACTTGACGAAATATTGTTGTGGTTTTGATGCGTAGGTAAGAACGGTTCTTGCTCAGTCCGTAGCAGCCATGTAAAACTTACAACAACAAAGTAGAGGACGTCTAACTTGTTTTTGCAAGGCATGTTGTGATGTGATATGGTCAAGACATGATGCTAAATTTTATTGTATGATATGATCATGTTTTGTAACAGAGTTATCGACAACTGGAAGGAGCCATATGGTTGTCGCTTTATTGTATGCAATGCAATCGCCCTGTAATTGTTTTTACTTTATCACTAAGCGGTAGCGATAGTCGTAGAAGCAATAGTTGGCAAGACGACAACGATGCTACGATGGAGATCAATGTGTCGCGTCAGTGACAATGGTGATCATTACGGTGCTTTGCAGATGGCGATCAAAGGCACAAGATGATGATGGCCATATCATATCACTTATATTGATTACATGTGATGTTTATCCTTTATGCATCTTATTTTGCTTTGATTGACGGTAGCATTATATGATGATCTCTCACTAAATTTCAAGGTAAAAGTGTTCTCCCTGAGTATGCACCGTTGCGAAAGTTCGTCGTGCCGAGACACCACATGATGATTGGGTGTGATAAGCTCAACGTTCACCTACAGCGGGTGCAAGCCAGTTTTGCACACACAGAAATACTCGGGTTAAACTTGACGAGCCTAGCATATGCAGATATGGCCTCGAAACACTGAGACCGAAAGGTCGAGCATGAATCATATAGTAGATATGATCAACATAGTGATGTTCACCATTGAAAACTACTCCATCTCACGTGATGATCGGACATGGTTTAGTTGATTTGGATCACGTGATCACTTAGATGATTAGAGGGATGTCTATCTAAGTGGGAGTTCTTAAGTAATATGATTAATTGAACTTTCATTTATCATGGACTTAGTACCTGATAGTATTTTGCTTGTCTATGTTGTTGTAGATAGATGGCCCGTGCTGTTGTTCCATTGAATTTTAATGCGTTCCTTGAGAAAGCAAAGTTGAAAGATGATGATAGCAATTACATGGATTGGGTCCGTAACTTGAGGATTATCCTCATTGCTGCACAAAAGAATTACGTCCTAGAAGCACCTGGGTGCCAGGCCTGTTGTAGATGCAACTGACGACGTTAAGAACGTCTGGCAGAGCAAAGCTGATGACTACTCGATAGTTCAGTGTGCCATGCTTTACGGCTTAGAATCGGGACTTCAACGATGTTTTGAACGTCATGGAGCATATGAGATGTTCCAGGAGTTGAAGTTAATATTTCAAGCAAATGCCCGGATTGAGAGATATGAAGTCTCCAATAAGTTCTATAGATGCAAGATGGAGGAGAATAGTTCTATCAGTGAACATATACTCAAAATGTCTGGGTATAATAATCACTTGATTCAACTGGGAGTTAATCTTCCAGATGATAGTGTCTTTGACAGAATTCTTCAATCACTGCCACCAAGCTACAAGAGCTTCGTGATGAACTATAATATGCAAGGGATGAACAAGACAATTCCTAAGCTCTTCGCAATGCTAAAGGCTGCGGAGGTAGAAATCAAGAAGGAGCATCAAGTGTTGATGGTCAACAAGACCACCAGTTTCAAGAAAAAAAGTAAAGGGAAGAAGAAGGGGAACTTCAAGAAGAACGGCAAACAAGTTGCTGCTCAAGAGAAGAAACCTAAATCTGGACCTAAGCCTGAGACTGAGTGCTTCTACTGCAAAGGGACTGGTCACTGGAAGTGGAACTGCCCCAAGTATTTGGCGGATAAGAAGGATGGCAAGGTGAACAAAGGTATATGTGATATACATGTTATTGATCTGTACCTTACTAGAGCTCGCAGTAGCACCTGGGTATTTGATACTGGTTCTGTTGCTAATATTTGCAACACGAAACACGGACTACAGATTGAGCAAAGATTGGCTAAGGACGAGGTGACGATGCGCATGGGAAATGGTTCCAAAGTTGATGTGATCGCCGTCGGCATGCTACCTCTACATCTACCTTCGGGATTAGTTTTAGACCTGAATAATTGCTATTTGGTGCCAGTGTTAAGCATGAAAATTATATCTGGATCTTGTTTGATGCGAGATAGTTATTCATTTAAATCTGAGAATAATGGTTGTTCTATTTATATGAGTAATATCTTTTATGGTCATGCACCCTTAAAGAGTGGTCTATTTGTCTTGAATCTAGTGATACACATATTCATAATGTTGAAGCTGAAGGAAATATACCCTAGAGGCAATAATAAAGTTATTATTTATTTCCTTATTTCATGATAAATGTTTATTATTTATGCTAGAATTGTATTAACCGGAAACATAATACATGTGTGAATACATAGACAAACATAGTGTCACTAGTATGCCTCTACTTGACTAGCTCGTTTATCAAAGATGGTTATGTTTCCTAGCCATGGACAAAAGAGTTGTCATTTGATTAACGGGATCACATCATTAGGAGAATGATGTGATTGACTTGACCCATTCCGTTAGCTTAGCACTTGATCGTTTAGTATGTTGCTATTGCTTTCTTCATGACTTATACATGTTCCTATGACTATGAGATTATGCAACTATCGTTTGCCGGAGGAACACATTGTGTGCTACCAAACGTCAAAACGTAACTGTGTGATTATAAAGGAGCTCTACAGGTGTCTCCGAAGGTACATGTTGGGTTGGCGTATTTCAAGATTAGGATTTGTCACTCCGATTGTCGAAGAGGTATCTCTGGGCCCTCTTGGTAATACACATCACTTAAGCCTTGCAAGCATTGCAACTAATGAGTTAGTTGCGGAATGATGTATTACAGAACGAGTAAAGAGACTTGCCGGTAACGAGATTGAACTAGGTATTGAGATACCGTCGATCGAATCTCGGGTATGTAACATACCGATGACAAAGGGAACAACATATGTTGTTATGCGGTCTGACCGATAAAGATCTTCGTAGAATATGTGGGAGTCAATATGAGCATCCAGGTTTCACTATTGGTTATTGACCGGAGACATGTCTCGGTCATGTCTACATTGTTCTCGAACCCGTAGGGTCCGCACGCTTAAGGTTTCGATGACAGTTATGTTATGAGTTTATGAGTTTTGATGTACCGAAGGAGTTCGGAGTCCCGAATGAGATCGGGGATATGACGAGGAGTCTCGAAATGGTCGAGATGTAAAGATCGATATATTGGACGACTATATTCGGAGTTTGGAAAGGTTCCGAGTGATTCGGGTATTTTTCGGAGTACCGGAGAGTTACGGGAATTCGCCGGGGAGAAGTATTGGGCCTTATTGGGACATACGGGAAAGAAAGAGGGGCTGCCTAGGGCAGGCCGCACGCCCCCCAAGGCCTAGTCCGAATTGGACTAGGGGGAAGGGCTGCGCCCCCTCCTTCCTTCCCTTCCCTCTCCCCCTTCCTTGACTCCTACTCCTACTACTTGGAAGGGGGGGAATCCTACTCCCAGTGGGAGTAGGACTCCTCCTGGGCGCGCCATAGGGGCTGGCCCTCTCCACCTCCTCTCCTCCTTTATATACGGGGGCAAGGGGCACCCCACAGACACAACAACAATTGATCCCTTGGATCTCTTAGCCGTGTGCGGTGCCCCCCTCCACCATAGTCCACCTCAATAATATTGTAGCGGTGCTTAGGAGAAGCCCTGCGATGGTAAAACATCAAGACCGTCACCACGCCATTGTGCTGACGGAACTCTCCCTCGACACTCGACTAGATCAGAGTTCGAGGGACGTCATCGAGCTGAATGTGTGCTAGAACTCAGAGGTGCCGTAGTTTCGGTGCTTGATCGGTCGGGCCGTGAAGACGTACGACTACATCAACCGCGTTGTGCTAATGCTTCCGCTTTCGGTCTACGAGGGTACGTGGACACACTCTCCCCTCTCATTGCTATGCATCACCATGATCTTGCGTGTGCGTAGGAATTTTTTTGAAATTACCACGTTCCCCAAGAGTGGCATCCGAGCCTAGGTTTTATGCGTTGATGTTATATGCACGAGTAGAACACAAGTGAGTTGTGGGCAATACAAGTCATACTGCTTACCAGCATGTCATACTTTGGTTCGGCGGTATTGTTGGATGAAGCGGCCCGGACCGACATTACGCGTAAGCGTATGCTTACGCGAGACTGGTTCTACCGACGTGCTTTGCACACATGTGGCTGGCGGGTGTCAGTTTCTGTCACATCCCTAGCTTCTGGTGCTGCCTAGTGTTTGCATCATGTTTAAATTTCTGAAAACTTGAACTGGGGAAATTTGGAAGCCTCAAAACCCTAAATAAAAGAAGGGCAAAAACCCTAAAATCTCATTCATTGTTCCAAAATGCTCTTCTTAAATGTTTGATAATTTTTGGAAAGGGTTCTGGTCCCAACCAAAATATTGAACATTTTTAAGGACTTAATCTTGGGACTTTGAATTTAAATCATTAGCTATTTGAATTTGAAATATATTCATATAATTAGAATATAATTTCAAATACCCCTGAAATATTTTATGAGCTTTTGGAAAAGTCCATCTAGCAAAATAAAAATATTCAGAGGAGTTTTTGGCATTGTTTGGATTATTTTAAATTCAAAACAGTGGCAAAAGATTAAATAAAAGAAAACAGAACAGAAATATAAAAAAAGAGCAGAAGCCTACCTGGGCCACCTACCTGCAGCCCACCTAGCGCCCCACCTGGCGCCAGCAACCGGCCCAGCTCCTGTGCTGGCAGCCCACCGGTGCGGCCCAGCCCACCAGGCGCCTCCCCCTGTCGCCTTCCTCCTCGTGCCAGTAGGCAGAGGAGGGACACCGCGACGCCGCCGCGCGCGCCACCTCCACCCTGCTCTGGCCACCTCCTGCTTCGCGCTGGAGGCTCGTCCTCCTCCCTGACCCCGTGCCTGGATGACGCCACGCTGCCCCGACTCCCTCTCGCACTCTCCCTCGCCTCATCCCCTCCTCTGTCTCTCTCTCACACGCACGGCCGTCGCCACCGACGCCGTTCGCCGCGGCCACAGCCACCGCCTCGCCTCTCCGACACGCCCACGGGCTCCGCCTCGTCCCTCTCTTCCTCCTCACCGAGCCGTCCGACGCCGGAAGCCCCTGGACGTCGCAAGCACCGCCGTTCCCCTCGTCGGCCACCGGAGATCGCCGCCGTCAATTCTCCGTCGCAGAAGCTTCCCCGAGCCCATTGAGCTGCTCTGCGAGTCCGCCGTGAGCCCCTCTTCCTTTCCCCTCACCTCTCTCTCTCGCGCATGCCCTGTAGCCGCCGCCCCACGAGCACCCGAGGCCGCCGTCCGCCATGGCCGGTGAGCTTCGTGCTCCCGAGCTCCTCCACCTGCGCTCGTTGCCTCCGAGTGCTCCTGATGACCCCAGTGACCCGTAGAGCCCCTCCAGCGCCTCAGCTCCCTCGTTTGCGAGCAGCAGCGCCGAACCCGACCGCACCCGAACTCCGGCCGCCGCTCACGAGCTCGCCGTCGTCGGTACCGGCCACCACAGGCACGGCCACCACCACCGTTCGATGCGCACCAGCAAGGGCTCTCCAACGAGCCCAAGCACGGCCTCGCCCGTGCCCTGTAGCGCGTTTCCGGTTCGCGCCGCCGTCTCGGGCCTCGCCGGCGTCATGTCGCCGGTGGGTTTGACCCACTTTGACCACGGCGGGACCCCCCCTGTGTCCATGACATGTGGGGCCGGCCTTTGACTGAATTAGTGTAGGATTTTAATTAGTGCTAATTGCTCTGTTAGTTAATTAGGATTAGTACTAATTGAATTAGTTAAACTAATTACCCCTGCTGACACTGACAGTGGGCCCCGTGGCTATTAATTTGATTAGTTAGAATTAATTAACTCTGTTAGTCACCTGAGTCACTGACCAGTGGGCCCCACTGGTCAGGTTTGACCGGACCAGCCCCTGTTGACCTGCTGACGTCATGCCAACGCCATGCTGACGCAATATTCCTTTTCTGGAATTTAGTTTATTTTATAAATAATCAGGAAATTCCAGAAAATTGTATAAACTTCTAAAATTCATAGAAATTCAACCGTAACTCCAAATTAAATAAATTATATATGAAAAATTATCAGAAAAATTCAAGGAATCCATCTGTACCATTTTCATGCATGTTTGAACAATGTTTGTCCTCTGTTTTGGACAAAACAAATAAAGGGCATTTAAATAATCATATATGGAGTTGGAGTTTGAATCATGTATTCAAACCAACTTCATTTAAATCATAGCTAGGTGCATTAGCCCAAAACACATTCATATTGCCATGTCATAGCATGCATCATATTGTGCATTGCATTGATCGTGTTTCTTCTGTGTTTGCCGGTGTTGTTCCCCCTCGATAGACGTTGTACCGGCGATGTGATCGATGACACCGATGAAGAGCTATATTATCTTCAGAAGTGCCAGGCAAGCAAAACACCCTTGTTCATTCCGATATAATCCCACTCTCTCGCTCCTGCTCTCTTTTACTGCATTAGGACAACAACGATTCATCTGTTACTTGCTGCGGTAGCTGAACCCCTTTATCCTCTGCATGACCTGTCATTCCACAGTAAATAGATGAAACCCACTAGCATGAGTAGGAGTTGTTTGAGCCCTGTTGTGCCTACTCATTCTTGCTTGTTTGTCATGCCTGCTACTGCTTAGAGTTGTGTCAGGTCTGATTCATCGGGAATGAATCAGAGGTGTGTGAACATGTCCTACTGTGTGTGAGCTAAGTGTGTGAACACGATTTGGTAAAGGTAGCGGTGAGAGGCCATGTAGGAGTACATGGTGGGTTGTCTCATTGAAGCCGTCCTCAGGAACTGAGTTCTGTGTTTGTGATCCATGATTCAGCTACTACCACGCATTGGGCCCGAAACCAATGGACCCTCTCGGCTTCTTAATCACCCTTGTCCTCTGTCCAGGAGTTGCAAGTAGTTTCTGGTGTTTGTAGTATGCTGGAGGCCGTGGGCAGCGCTGACCGGAGGGGTGGGCTGTGATGCGGTAGGCACGTGGCACGGTGTACCGGGCGCCCGTTTGGTGTCTCGGGAACCCTGTTCACATCGTTTGGGGCTGTGAGCGAAACTCCGGCCGGATCTCCTCATGGATGGAACCCGAATAGGCGATAAACCTGGACTAGAGACTTGAGTGTTTAGGCAGGCCGTGGCCGACACCCACGTTGGGCTTCCGCTTGAAGGTTGCCGAGTACATGTCGTGTAAACGGCGGTAAGTGGTGAGAGCGTGTGTGAAGAAGTACACCCCTGCAGGGTTAACATCATCTATTCGAATAGCCGTGTCCGCGGTAAAGGACTTCTGGGTTGCTTATATCAGTTCATAGACAAGTGAAAGTGGATACTCTAAAATACGCAAGATAAGCGTGAGTGCTATGGATGGCGTTCTCGTAGGGAGACGGGAGCGGATCCATAGTGGTGTATTGATATGGTGAATATGTGGACTCGTGTGCGCCACCTCAAAAGAGTTACTTGCAGTCGTAGTTCAGGATAGCCACCGAGTCAAAGCTGGCTTGCTGCAGTTAAACCCCCACCATCCCTTTGTTGATAATGATGCATATGTAGTTAGTTCTGATGTAAGTCTTGCTGGGTACATTTGTACTCACGTTTGCCTATTTTATGTTTTTGCAGAGAGACTTCGGTCTCGCTAGTAGTACCGCGTGGACTTCGACGTTTAGCTTGTTACCTCAGCTACGATCTTGTGCCCTCGGCAGGATCTGGTAGATAGTCAGGCTTCTCAGCCTTTTTCATTTTATAGTTGTCTATACTCAGACATGTTAAGCTTCCGCATGTGCTTTGACTTGTATGCTCTGAATGTTGGGTCATGAGACCCCTGTTTGTAATATCTCGCTCCTCGGAGCCTATTGAATAAATACTTGAGTCGTAGAGTCATGTTGTGATGCCATGTTGTATTTGCACATATCGAGCATATTGTGTGTATGTTATTGAAATGCTTGGTATGTGTGGGATCTGGCTATCTAGTTGTTTATCCTTAGTAGCCTCTCTTACCGGGAAATGTCTCCTAGTGTTTCCACTGAGCCATGGTAGCTTGCTACTGCTCCGGAACACTTAGGCTGGCCGGCATGTGTCCTTCTTCGTTCCTGTGTCTGTCCCTTCGGGGAAATGTCACGCGATGAATACCGGAGTCCTGTTAGCCCGCTACAGCCCGGTTCACCGGAGTCCTGCTAGCCCAGTGCTACAGCCTGGATTCACTCGCTGATGACCGACACGTTCGATGCTGGGTCATGGATGCCTGTCCCTGTAAGTTAGTGCCACTTTGGGTTTACGACTAGCCATGTCAGCCCGGGCTCCTTATCATATGGATGCTAGCGACACTGTCATATACGTGTGCCAAAAGGCGCAAACGGTCCCGGGCAAAGGTAAGGCGACACCCGTGGGAATACCGTGCGTGAGGCCGCAAAGTGATATGAGGTGTTACATGCTAGATCGATGTGGCATTGAGTCGGGGTCCTGACAGCTTTGGTATCAGAGCTTGACTGCCTGTAGGATTACCAAGCCAAACTGGTCGAAGTTGAGTCTAGAAATTCTTTAGTTATATAAGGGAATTGATTGTGGGATGGAACGTAAGGCTCTTTTTACTCCTTATACCTCATGGCCTTCTGATCTGAGTCATCATCTTCTCTTCTACGGGGATTAAGAACTAGGCTATCTCTTCTTTCCATCAGGATCACGTGTTACTAATCCGTAGACTTATAAGATTGTTGGATTAAGCCTCAGTTCAGTTTCTACCTCTGTATGTTAATTATTGATCTCGAGACCTTGATATTGTGCTTCTGAGTGGTTATGCCACCATTTTTGTGAATGTCTCAAATCTTTTCTGAGCATTTACAGCCGTTATGCTGTCCGAGTCATCCCAGGTTTCCAAAGAGTCTGATGCATTTGCAAAATCCTTTTCCTCTGGTTTCAATGTCTTTTAGGCCAGGTTAATCACACAAATTGTTGAGTTGAGGTACTCTACTGCCTCGACCTTTATGTTGGAGTTATTATTATGACCCTAGGTGTCTCAGGGGATCATCTAGTAGTCTAGCCATGTTTTGTGTCCCAGTGTGATGATTCTGGCTTTTATTCTCGAAAGCATCCCGTGATGCCACTTAGTAGTAGGTATTCTACTCCTTGGGTTTTGAACCCGAGATTCACCCTACTTACTTCATGTTGATAGTAATTGCTAGCTCCCTTAGGTTATTAGTAACCTTTGCGATAGTCCTTGAAGTCCGTGGTATCTTCTTCTTCCAAATACCATGAACTACTTATGGCAGAAGTTCCTCGTTGAACTGAACGATCACAACCAGAGTGCTCTTGATGAGTTCTCCATGCTATATTGTGACTCTGCCAGCTCAATCTTTCTGCATGGGTTATCCGGAAGAATTATGTTGAACCTGGTTCGACATACTAATCTACGCATCCACAACTCAAAAAGTTATATGTTCCTTTGAGTTGTCCCTCTTTAGTTGTCTACTGACCTTCGTCTATCAATTGATAGTCAAGAGTATGCGTGCGTTCGTTTATCGATGCCTATTACTCTTGTGGTCCGTCAAGCCATTCTATCGCGGAATGACTAGGAGAAACAAACTCCAGTACCTCTTCCATATCTAGGATTGGGTCAAAACAATTGTACTCCGCAGATCAAAATGCCAATCCAGCTTTTGCTCTGTTCTACCTTGGAGTATTACCATCTTTTATATCGGGATTGTTATAGGAATTGCACACCATCCTATGAACTCTTGGTATAGTGATACTTCTTGTCATCATTGTTCATTCCTCGGTTCCTGTGTTATTGTAACCGGAATGCCGACAAATGAATCATGGCGTGTGAAATCAATACTGCTAGCAACTCTGTTGCTTGGTAGTTAAATGGACGATAACCTCATTCTTAGCGTGTTGATTATTGAATCGTCACCCTAAGACTGATTGTGCTACCTAGTCCTTGTTCTCGGTGCACTCCTCGATCGATGAGTTAGGATTATTTCAAATCTTCGCTCTATTGATCATATCGTCTTGCCTCAAAAAGCAAGATTGTTCTCGAGCTTACTAACATATCGGTGGTTCGTGACTTTCCAAATATCTTCTTGGAAGTGTTACCGGGTTGTTTCCTGACTGTTATGTTGAACTCGTGATCAAGTTGGTTTCTTGTGAACCACCCTTTCTCCAAGAATCTGTGTTGGATATCCCTGAGCTAGTTGGTTAAGCTAGACAACAACTTGGAGAATTGGAAGATAAAAGCTTGCCTAACTTAGTTCGTTCCAAAGGGATATTCTTGTGTAGAGTGTGTTGAAGAAAGATGATATCTTCATCGATTGGTCCCTGTGATCAGTTGCTGGACCTATTGTCTTATCAATCCTTTGATTTGAGTGTGGGCTATCGTCAAATCAAATCAGTACCAACGATGCTCGTAATGTTGTCTTACTCGTGGTTGATCCCTCGAGCATACACCATTATATCTTTTGGGTCTGACCAATGCTATCACTTGTTCACTTAACTATGGAATTCCTTTTGAAAGGAAACCCAGATGAATTGTTGTTGAGCCCATTGACAACATCCTTGTCTTCTCCATAATTTTGCTGAACATTAAGCTAGTGTTGGAAAACTTTTGAAAGCATTTGTTCATGCTAGCTCATGAAGCATATGTTCGGATGTAAGAAGTGACTTCCTCTAGTTCATGTGCATTTGATGCAAGTTGCCGCCGTGGATTCGAGGAAGATTGTTTTGTTTCCTTTGGAATCATCCCAAATCAGTCATGCACACGTGCGAAGTATTCTGTAGTCTGGAGGCTTGCAACCTTCATTCTATATGTGTCCCTAGCACACTAAGCCACTGATTGACTTGTTCAAGGAAAAGAAGTCTATGCTTGGGATCTAATCCATGGACTTGCGTAAAGACTTCGATATCCTCGATGATGGTTCTCCACCTGAACTCGGTAGTGTTTAATTATAAGACTACTACGTGGCCATGCTTGTCTGGGACAACGTGTTCACATGTTTGTAGCAGAACCAACTCATGTTTTGGAGCTTACTATCGTAGTTCATTCCCCGAGAATCTCACAACGCCGTCTCGTCGATTTGTGTTGTAAACTTTCATTTTTCTTTCTAGACTTGATGAGTCTGGAATATTCTGACACCAACCAGATCTGAATCTCAGGCAGATGTGATGGTTGGAACATTTCCCAAGAACTATAATATTGGTCTCGCGATAACCGGTAAAGTGGATGTCGTGGCCAACACACCCAGCCGGAAGACCTCCTGTTGTAGTATCTTGATTTGAGGAAGTTGGCCACCTCCCCATAGGGATTTCGTAGGATTTACTCCCTAGTTGCCCCTATGGATTTCTGTGTTCCGAAGTCCGACCTTTTTACTTGATGTTCTAGATATCAAACCATATCTATGAATGGGTTACACTAGCACATCAAGGAGAACATTAGAAGCGGAGTGCTAAATGTCTCTCGGTCGATCATCCAGATTTCGTTCCCTTGGCCTCGCTAAGGTGAAATCTGAGAAAGTGTTATCCTCCTTTGCATCTGCATCGTCCATCGCTATTCATCATGGTAGTATGTTGTGTTGTCAGCACCCTTGACACGGATGTTGATAAAACCTTGATGATTGTGGAAATGCTCAAGTTCTTGAGAGCACGCACAAGCGCTACGTGTTATCATCGGCTCTAACTGGGATTCCTCTCAGTTTCCTCGGCAATGCTATGACCTTTCAAACAGTGAATTCACTCTCTATTGTTGGGTTCTTCCCCAGTTACCAGAATCATTCCCAGCATTTGCATTCTGTTCCCAGCTTGCACCGCCATTGTGCCATTCTACCATGGGTCTCTTCCATTTCCGGTGGTAAGCAAAATCATCCATTACGTTGTCTTCAACAAGGTAATCCACATCATCCAAGTCCGAGTATGCCATTCTACCGACCCCCTCCAAACGATCGCTCGAGAATTGCCTTAGGCTGGTTTAAAGAGTCTCAATGATCTCTGAATCAAAGGTAATTCTTTTTGCCACTTAAGGGGATAATCTACGAATCACCCTCCTCCAGGATGTTTCGTCGTGGTATCATGGCAACTCAACTCCTCGCTACGTTGACAATCGTTTACCACCTTCTTAGGTGTGGAATTGTTGTCTACCTAGTGAGCCCTCGTCATCTGTCTCACTCCATTTCCTCAGATGTATGCTTCGTGTCTCAGCTCGAGAGATGTGACAATGTCTCATCCCATGAGTTGATCCTGAGTTGTTCGGTCTTCGAGAAGATAGATTCTTCTAGAGTTTTCCTTCCCTCTTCTCGTCATGTTAGCTGGAGTTCTCAGAGGAAGACGTCGAGACAAAGATGGTGATTGAATCAACGTTCATTTGAAGTGCAACCTGGATCGTGAAGATTGTACTAGTTTGCGTTTCCCCTTCATCTTACCCTACGCTTGAATCTCGGGACGAGATTCTTGTTTAGTGGGGGCGAGTTGTCACATCCCTAGCTTCTGGTGCTGCCTAGTGTTTGCATCATGTTTAAATTTCTGAAAACTTGAACTGGGGAAATTTGGAAGCCTCAAAACCCTAAATAAAAGAAGGGCAAAAACCCTAAAATCTCATTCATTGTTCCAAAATGCTCTTCTTAAATGTTTGATAATTTTTGGAAAGGGTTCTGGTCCCAACCAAAATATTGAACATTTTTAAGGACTTAATCTTGGGACTTTGAATTTAAATCATTAGCTATTTGAATTTGAATTATATTCATATAATTAGAATATAATTTCAAATACCCCTGAAATATTTTATGAGCTTTTGGAAAAGTCCATCTAGCAAAATAAAAATATTCAGAGGAGTTTTTGGCATTGTTTGGATTATTTTAAATTCAAAACAGTGGCAAAAGATTAAATAAAAGAAAACAGAACAGAAATATAAAAAAAGAGCAGAAGCCTACCTGGGCCACCTACCTGCAGCCCACCTAGCGCCCCACCTGGCGCCAGCAACCGGCCCAGCTCCTGTGCTGGCAGCCCACCGGTGCGGCCCAGCCCACCAGGCGCCTCCCCCTGTCGCCTTCCTCCTCGTGCCAGTAGGCAGAGGAGGGACACCGCGACGCCGCCGCGCGCGCCACCTCCACCCTGCTCTGGCCACCTCCTGCTTCGCGCTGGAGGCTCGTCCTCCTCCCTGACCCCGTGCCTGGATGACGCCACGCTGCCCCGACTCCCTCTCGCACTCTCCCTCGCCTCATCCCCTCCTCTGTCTCTCTCTCACACGCACGGCCGTCGCCACCGACGCCGTTCGCCGCGGCCACAGCCACCGCCTCGCCTCTCCGACACGCCCACGGGCTCCGCCTCGTCCCTCTCTTCCTCCTCACCGAGCCGTCCGACGCCGGAAGCCCCTGGACGTCGCAAGCACCGCCGTTCCCCTCGTCGGCCACCGGAGATCGCCGCCGTCAATTCTCCGTCGCAGAAGCTTCCCCGAGCCCATTGAGCTGCTCTGCGAGTCCGCCGTGAGCCCCTCTTCCTTTCCCCTCACCTCTCTCTCTCGCGCATGCCCTGTAGCCGCCGCCCCACGAGCACCCGAGGCCGCCGTCCGCCATGGCCGGTGAGCTTCGTGCTCCCGAGCTCCTCCACCTGCGCTCGTTGCCTCCGAGTGCTCCTGATGACCCCAGTGACCCGTAGAGCCCCTCCAGCGCCTCAGCTCCCTCGTTTGCGAGCAGCAGCGCCGAACCCGACCGCACCCGAACTCCGGCCGCCGCTCACGAGCTCGCCGTCGTCGGTACCGGCCACCACAGGCACGGCCACCACCACCGTTCGATGCGCACCAGCAAGGGCTCTCCAACGAGCCCAAGCACGGCCTCGCCCGTGCCCTGTAGCGCGTTTCCGGTTCGCGCCGCCGTCTCGGGCCTCGCCGGCGTCATGTCGCCGGTGGGTTTGACCCACTTTGACCACGGCGGGACCCCCCCTGTGTCCATGACATGTGGGGCCGGCCTTTGACTGAATTAGTGTAGGATTTTAATTAGTGCTAATTGCTCTGTTAGTTAATTAGGATTAGTACTAATTGAATTAGTTAAACTAATTACCCCTGCTGACACTGACAGTGGGCCCCGTGGCTATTAATTTGATTAGTTAGAATTAATTAACTCTGTTAGTCACCTGAGTCACTGACCAGTGGGCCCCACTGGTCAGGTTTGACCGGACCAGCCCCTGTTGACCTGCTGACGTCATGCCAACGCCATGCTGACGCAATATTCCTTTTCTGGAATTTAGTTTATTTTATAAATAATCAGGAAATTCCAGAAAATTGTATAAACTTCTAAAATTCATAGAAATTCAACCGTAACTCCAAATTAAATAAATTATATATGAAAAATTATCAGAAAAATTCAAGGAATCCATCTGTACCATTTTCATGCATGTTTGAACAATGTTTGTCCTCTGTTTTGGACAAAACAAATAAAGGGCATTTAAATAATCATATATGGAGTTGGAGTTTGAATCATGTATTCAAACCAACTTCATTTAAATCATAGCTAGGTGCATTAGCCCAAAACACATTCATATTGCCATGTCATAGCATGCATCATATTGTGCATTGCATTGATCGTGTTTCTTCTGTGTTTGCCGGTGTTGTTCCCCCTCGATAGACGTTGTACCGGCGATGTGATCGATGACACCGATGAAGAGCTATATTATCTTCAGAAGTGCCAGGCAAGCAAAACACCCTTGTTCATTCCGATATAATCCCACTCTCTCGCTCCTGCTCTCTTTTACTGCATTAGGACAACAACGATTCATCTGTTACTTGCTGCGGTAGCTGAACCCCTTTATCCTCTGCATGACCTGTCATTCCACAGTAAATAGATGAAACCCACTAGCATGAGTAGGAGTTGTTTGAGCCCTGTTGTGCCTACTCATTCTTGCTTGTTTGTCATGCCTGCTACTGCTTAGAGTTGTGTCAGGTCTGATTCATCGGGAATGAATCAGAGGTGTGTGAACATGTCCTACTGTGTGTGAGCTAAGTGTGTGAACACGATTTGGTAAAGGTAGCGGTGAGAGGCCATGTAGGAGTACATGGTGGGTTGTCTCATTGAAGCCGTCCTCAGGAACTGAGTTCTGTGTTTGTGATCCATGATTCAGCTACTACCACGCATTGGGCCCGAAACCAATGGACCCTCTCGGCTTCTTAATCACCCTTGTCCTCTGTCCAGGAGTTGCAAGTAGTTTCTGGTGTTTGTAGTATGCTGGAGGCCGTGGGCAGCGCTGACCGGAGGGGTGGGCTGTGATGCGGTAGGCACGTGGCACGGTGTACCGGGCGCCCGTTTGGTGTCTCGGGAACCCTGTTCACATCGTTTGGGGCTGTGAGCGAAACTCCGGCCGGATCTCCTCATGGATGGAACCCGAATAGGCGATAAACCTGGACTAGAGACTTGAGTGTTTAGGCAGGCCGTGGCCGACACCCACGTTGGGCTTCCGCTTGAAGGTTGCCGAGTACATGTCGTGTAAACGGCGGTAAGTGGTGAGAGCGTGTGTGAAGAAGTACACCCCTGCAGGGTTAACATCATCTATTCGAATAGCCGTGTCCGCGGTAAAGGACTTCTGGGTTGCTTATATCAGTTCATAGACAAGTGAAAGTGGATACTCTAAAATACGCAAGATAAGCGTGAGTGCTATGGATGGCGTTCTCGTAGGGAGACGGGAGCGGATCCATAGTGGTGTATTGATATGGTGAATATGTGGACTCGTGTGCGCCACCTCAAAAGAGTTACTTGCAGTCGTAGTTCAGGATAGCCACCGAGTCAAAGCTGGCTTGCTGCAGTTAAACCCCCACCATCCCTTTGTTGATAATGATGCATATGTAGTTAGTTCTGATGTAAGTCTTGCTGGGTACATTTGTACTCACGTTTGCCTATTTTATGTTTTTGCAGAGAGACTTCGGTCTCGCTAGTAGTACCGCGTGGACTTCGACGTTTAGCTTGTTACCTCAGCTACGATCTTGTGCCCTCGGCAGGATCTGGTAGATAGTCAGGCTTCTCAGCCTTTTTCATTTTATAGTTGTCTATACTCAGACATGTTAAGCTTCCGCATGTGCTTTGACTTGTATGCTCTGAATGTTGGGTCATGAGACCCCTGTTTGTAATATCTCGCTCCTCGGAGCCTATTGAATAAATACTTGAGTCGTAGAGTCATGTTGTGATGCCATGTTGTATTTGCACATATCGAGCATATTGTGTGTATGTTATTGAAATGCTTGGTATGTGTGGGATCTGGCTATCTAGTTGTTTATCCTTAGTAGCCTCTCTTACCGGGAAATGTCTCCTAGTGTTTCCACTGAGCCATGGTAGCTTGCTACTGCTCCGGAACACTTAGGCTGGCCGGCATGTGTCCTTCTTCGTTCCTGTGTCTGTCCCTTCGGGGAAATGTCACGCGATGAATACCGGAGTCCTGTTAGCCCGCTACAGCCCGGTTCACCGGAGTCCTGCTAGCCCAGTGCTACAGCCTGGATTCACTCGCTGATGACCGACACGTTCGATGCTGGGTCATGGATGCCTGTCCCTGTAAGTTAGTGCCACTTTGGGTTTACGACTAGCCATGTTAGCCCGGGCTCCTTATCATATGGATGCTAGCGACACTGTCATATACGTGTGCCAAAAGGCGCAAACGGTCCCGGGCAAAGGTAAGGCGACACCCGTGGGAATACCATGCGTGAGGCCGCAAAGTGATATGAGGTGTTACATGCTAGATCGATGTGGCATTGAGTCGGGGTCCTGACAGCTTCTCCAACTTTAGTGTGGCTATGCCCGGACCTTGCGAAGGTTAAAACAGCACCAACTTGACAAACTATCATTGTGGTTTTGATGCGTAGGTAAGAACGGTTCTTGCTAAGCCCGTAGTAGCCACGCATAATTTGCAACAACAAAGTAGAGGACGTCTAACTTGTTTTTGCAGGGCATATTGTGATGTGATATGGTCAAGACGTGATGCTATATTTTATTGTATGAGATGATCATGTTTTGTAACCGAGTTATCGACAACTGGTAGGAGCCATATGGTTGTCGCTTTATTGTATGCAATGCAATCGCCCTGTAATGGTTTACTTTATCACTAAGCGGTAGCGATAGTAGTAGAAGCATAAGATTGGCGAAACGACAACAATACTACGATGGAGATCAAGGTTTCACGCCAGTGACGATGGTGATCATGGAGGTGCTTCGGAGATGGAGATCACAAGCACAAGATGATGATGGCCATATCATATCACTTATATTGATTGCATGTGATGTTTATCCTTTATGCATCTTATCTTGCTTTGATTGACAGTAGTATTTTAAGATGATCTCTCACTAATTATCAAGAAGTGTTCTCCCTGAGTATGCACCGTTGCGAAAGTTCTTCGTGCTGAGACACCACGTGATGATCGAGTGTGATAGGCTCTACGTTCAAATACAACGGGTGCAAAACAGTTGCACACGTGGAATACTCAGGTTAAACTTGACGAGCCTAGCATATACAAATATGGCCTCGGAACACAGAGACCGAAAGGTCGAATGTGAATCATATAGTAGATATGATCAACATAGTCATGTTCACCATTGAAAACTACTCCATCTCACGTGATGATCGGACATGGTTTAGTTGATTTGGATCACGTGATCACTTAGATGACTAGAGAGATGTCTGTCTAAGTGGGAGTTTTTTAGTAATATGATTGATTGAACTTAAATTTATCATGAACTTAGTCCTGGTAGTATTTTGCAAATTATGTTGTAGATCAATAGCTTGCGTTGTTGCTTTCATATGTTTATTTTGATATGTTCCTAGAGTAAATTGTGTTGAAAGATGTTAGTAGCAATGATGCGGATTGGATCCGTGATTTGAGGTTTATCCTCATTGCTGCACAGAAGAATTATGTCCTTAATGCACCGCTAGGTGATAGACCTATTGCAGGAGCAGATGCAGATGTTATGAACGTTTGGCTAGCTCAATATGATGACTACCTGATAGTTTAGTGCACCATGCTTAACGGCTTAGAATCGGGACTTCAAAGACGTTTTGAACGTCATGGACCATATGAGATGTTCCAGGAGTTGAAGTTAATATTTCAAGCAAATACCCGAGTTGAGAGATATGAAGTCTCCAACAAGTTCTATGGCTAAAAGATGGAGGAGAATCGCTCAACTAGTGAGCATGTGCTTAGATTGTCTGGGTACTACAATCGCTTGAATCAAGTGGGAGTTAATCTTCCAGATAAGATAGTGATTGACAGAGTTCTCTAGTCACCATCACCAAGTCAGTAGAACTTTGTGATGAACTATCGTATGCAAGGGATGACGAAAACGATTCCCGAGCTCTTCGTGATGTTGAAATCGACGAAAGTAGAAATCAAGAAAGAGCATCAAGTGTTGATGGTTGACAAGATCACTAGTTTCAAGAAAAAGGGCAAAGGGAAAGAAAGGGAACTTCAAGTAGAATGACAAGCAAGTTGTCACTCCCACGAAGAATCCCAAAGCTGAACCAAAGCCTGAAGCTGAGTGCTTACACTGCAAAGGAAATGGTCACTAGAAACGGAAATACCCTGAATATTTGGTGGATAAGAAGGATGGCAGAGTGAACAAGGGTATATTTGATATACAGGTTATTGATGTGTACCTTACTAGTGTTTATAGTAGCCCCTGAGTATTTGATACTTGTTCGGTTGCTAAAAATTAGTGACTTGAAACAGGAGTTACAGAATAAACAGAGACTAGTTGAGGGTGAAGTGACGATGTGTATTGGAAGTGGTTCCAAGATTGATATGATCATCATCGCACACTCTCTATACTTTTGGGATTAGTGTTATACCTAAATAAATGTTATTTGGCGTTTGCGTTGAACATGAATATGATTTGATCATGTTCATTGCGATACGATTATTCATTTAAAGTCAAAGAATAATTGTTGTTCTGTTTACATGAATAAAACCTTCGATGGTCATACACCCAATAAAAATAGTTTGTTGGATCTCGATCGTAGTGATACACATATTCATAATATTGATGCCAAAAGATGCAAAGTTAATAATGATAGTGCAACTTATTTGTGGCACTGCCGTTTGGGTCATATCGGTGTAAAGCGCATGAAGAAACTCAATAAAGATGGATTTTTGGAATCACTTGGTTATGAATCATTTGATGCTTGCGAACCGTGCCTTTTGGGCAAGATGACTAAAACTCCATTCTTCAGAACAATGGAACGAGCTACTGATTTATTGGAAATAATACATATCGATGTATGCGATCCAATGAGTATTGATGCTCGTGGTGAGTATCGTTATTTTCTGACCTTCACAGATGATTTGAGCATATATGGGTATATCTACTTAATGAAACACAAGTCTGAAACATTTGAAATGTTCAAAGAATTTCAAAGTGAAGTGGAGAATCATCGTAACAAGAAAATAAAGTTCCTACTATCTCATCGTGGAGGAGAATATTTGAGTTATGAGTTTGGCCTTCATATAAAACAATGTGGAATAGTTTCACAGCTCACGCCACATGGAACACCACATCGTAATGGTGTGTCCGAACGTCATAACCACACTTTATTGGATATGGTGCAATCTATGATGTATCTTACCAATTTACCACTATCATTTTTGGGTTATGCATTAGAGACAGTTGCATTCACTTTAAAAAGGGCACCATCAAAATCCATTGAGACGACGCCTTATGAACTGTGGTTTGGCAAGAAACCAAAGTTGTCGTTTCTTAAATTTTGGGGCTGCGATGTTTATGTGAAAAAGTTTCAACCTGATAAGCTCGAACCCAAATCAGAGAAGTGCGTCTTCATAGAATACCCAAAGGAAACTGTTGGGTACACCTTCTATCACATATCCGAAGGCAAAATCTTTGTTACTAAGAATGGATCCTTTCTAGAGAAGGAGTTTCTCTCGAAAGAAGTGAGTGGGAGGAAAGTAGAACTTGATGAGGTAACTGTACTGCTCCCTTATTGGAAAGTAGTTCATCACAGAAATCAGTTCCTGTGATTCCTACACCAATTAGTGAGGAAGCTAATGATGATGATCATGAAGCTTCAGATAAAGTTACTACTGAACCTCGTAGGTCTTCCAGAATAAGATCTGCACCAAAGTGGTACGGTAATCCTGTTCTAGAAGTCATGTTACTAGACCATGATGAACCTATGAACTATGAGGAAGCGATAATGAGCCCAGATTCCGCGAAATGGCTTGAGGCCATAAAATCTGAGATATGATCCATATATGAGAACAAAGTATGGACTTTGATTGACTTGCTCGATGATCAGCAAGCCATGTTAAATAAATGGATCTTCAAGAGGAAGATGGACACTGATAGTAGTGTTACTATCTACTAAGCTCGACTTGTTGCGAAAGGTTTTTGACAAGTTCAAGGTGTTGAATACGATGAGATTTTCTCACTCGTATCGATGCTTAAGTCTGTCCGAATCATGTTAGCAATTGCCACATTTTATGAAATCTGGCAAATGGATGTCAAAACTGCATTCCTTAATGGATTTATTAAAGAAGAGTTGTATATGATGCAACCAAAAGGTTTTTTCAATCCTAAAGGTGCTAACAAAATGTGCAAGCTCCAGCGATCCATCAATGGACTGGTGCAAGCATCTCGGAGTTGGAATATATGTTTTTATGAGTTGATCAAAGCATATGGTTTTATATAGACTTTTGGAAAGGCCTGTATTTACAAGAAAGTGAGTGGGAGCTCTATAGCATTTCTGATATTATATGTGGACGACATATTGTTGATTGGAAATGATATAGAATTTCTGGATAGCATAAAAGGATACTTGAATAAAAAGTTTTTCAATGAAAGACCTCAGTGAAGCTGCTTACATATTGAGCATCAAGATCTATTGAGATAGATCAAGACGCTTGATAAGTTTTTCAATAAGTACATACCTTGTCAAGATTTTGAAATAGTTCAAAATGGAACAGTCAAAGAAAGAGTTCTTGCGTGTGTTGCAAAGGTGTGAAATTGAGTAAGACTCAAAACCAGACCATGGCAGAAAATAGAAAGAGAACAAAAAGTCATTCCCTATGCCTCAGTCATAGGTTCTATAAAGTATGCTATGCTGTGTACCAGACCTATTGTATACCTTGCTCTGAGTTTGGCAAAGGAATACAATTTTGATCTAAGAGAAGATCACTGGACAACGATCAAGAATATCTTTAGTGAGGACTAAGGAGATGTTTCTCGATTATGGAGGTGATAAAAGAGTTCATCGTAAAGAGTTATATCGATGCAAGCTTTTACGCCGATCCAGATGACTCTAAGTCTCAATCTGGATACATATTGAAATTGGGAGCAATTAGCTAGAGTAGCTCCATGCAGAGCATTGTAGACATAGAGTATTTGCAAAATACATACGACTCTGAATGTGACAGACCCGTTGACTAAACTTCTCTCACGAGCAAAACATGATCATACCTTAGTACTCTTTGGGTCTTAATCACATAGCGATGTGAACTAGATTATTGACTCTAGTAAACCCTATGGGTGTTGATCACATGACGATGTGAACTATGGGTATTAATCACATACAAATGTGAATTTTGGTGTTAAATCACATGGCGATGTGAACTAGATTATTGACTCTAGTGCAAGTGGGAGACTGAAGGAAATATGCCCTAAAGGCACTAATAAAGTTATTATTTATTTCCTTATTTCATGATAAATGTTTATTATTCATGCTAGAATTGTATTAACCGGAAACATAATACATGTGTGAATACATAGACAAACATAGTGTCACTAGTATGCCTCTACTTGACTAGCTCGTTTATCAAAGATGGTTATGTTTCCTAGCCATGGACAAAAGAGTTGTCATTTGATTAACGGGATCACATCATTAGGAGAATGATGTGATTGACTTGACCCATTCCGTTATCTTAGCACTTGATCGTTTAGTATGTTGCTATTGCTTTCTTCATGACTTATACATGTTCCTATGACTATGAGATTATGCAACTCCCGTTTACCGGAGGAACACTTTGTGTGCTACCAAACGTCACAACGTAACTGGGTGATTATAAAGGAGCTCTACAGGTGTCTCCGAAGGTACATGTTGGGTTGGCGTATTTCGAGATTAGGATTTGTCACTCCGATTGTCGGAGAGGTATCTCTGGGCCCTCTCGGTAATACACATCACTTAAGCCTTGCAAGCATTGCAATTAATGAGTTAGTTGTGGAATGATGTAGTACGCAACGAGTAAAGAGACTTGCCGGTAATGAGATTGAACTAGGTATTGAGATACCGACGATCGAATCTCGGGCAAGTAACATACCGATGACAAAGGGAACAACATATGTTGTTATGCAGTCTGACCGATAAAGATCTTCACAAAATATGTGGGAGCCAATATGAGTATCCAGGTTCCGCTATTGGTTATTGACCGAAGACATGTCTCGGTCATGTCTACATTGTTCTCGAACCCGTAGGGTCCGCACGTTTAAGGTTTCGATGATAATTATATTATGAGTTTATGAGTTTTGATGTACCGAAGGAGTTCGGAGTCCCGGATGAGGTCGGGGATATGACGAGGAGTCCCGAAATGGTCGAGACGTAAAGATCGATATATTGGATGACTATATTCGGAGTTCGGAAAGGTTCCGAGTGATTCGGGTATTTTTCGGAGTACCGGAGAGTTATGGGAATTCGCCGGGGAGAAGTATTGGGCCTTGTTGGGCCATATGGGAAAGAGAGAGGGGCTGCCTAGGGCAGGCCGCGCCCCCCCAAGGCCTAATCCAAATTGGACTAGGGGGAAGGGCTGCGCCCCCTCCTTCCTTCCCTTCCCTCTCCCCCTTCCTTGACTCCTACTCCTCCAGGGCGCGCCATAGGGGCCGACCCTCTCCCCCTCCTCTCCTCCTTTATATACGGGGGCAGGGGGGCACCCCATAGACACAACAACAATTGATCCCTTGGTTCTCTTAGCCGTGTGCGGTGCCCCCCTCCACCATAGTCCACCTCGATAATATTGTAGTGGTGCTTAGGCGAAGCCCTGCGATGGTAGAACATCAAGATCGTCACCACGCCGTCGTGCTAACAGAACTCTCCCTCGACACTCGGCTGGATCGGAGTTCGAGGGACGTCATCGAGTTGAACGTGTGCTAGAACTCAGAGGTGCCGTAGTTTCGGTGCTTGATCGGTCGGGCCGTGAAGACGTACGACTACATCAACCGCGTTGTGCTAACGCTTCCGCTTTCGGTCTACGAGGGTACGTGGACACACTCTGCCATCTCGTTGCTATGCATCACCATTATCTTGCGTGTGCGTAGGAATTTTTTTGAAATTACTACGTTCCCCAACAGAAGCCAAAAGATGCAGAGTTGATAATGATAGTGCAATTTATTTGTGGCACTGCCGTTTAGGTAATATTGGTGTAAAGCGCATGAAGAAACTCCATACTGATGGACTTCTGGAATCACTTGATTATGAATCACTTGGTACTTGCGAACCATGCCTCATGGGCAAGATGACTAAAATGCAGTTCTCCGGAACAATGGAGCGAGCAACAGATTTATTAGAAATCATACATACTGATGTATGTGGTCCAATGAATATTGAGGCTCACGGCGGGTATCGTTATTTTCTCACCTTCACAGATGATTTAAGCAGATATGGGTATATCTACTTAATGAAACATAAGTCTGAAACATTTGAAAAGTTCAAAGAATTTCTGAGTGAAGCTGAAAATCATCGTAACAAGAAAATAAATTTCTACGATCTGATCGTGGAGGAGAATATTTGAGTTACGAGTTTGGTCTACATTTGAAACAACGCGGAATAGTTTCACAACTCACGCCACCCGGAACACCACAGCATAATGGTGTGTCCGAACGTTGTAAGCGTACTTTACTAGATATGGTGCGATCTATGATATATCTTACTGATTTACCGCTATCGTTTTGGGGTTATGCTTTAGAGATGGCTGCATTCACGTTAAATAGGGCACCATCGAAATCCGTTGAGACGATGCCTTATGAACTATGGTTTGGCAAGAAACCAAAGTTGTCGTTTCTTAAAGTTTGGGGCTGCTATGCTTATGTGAAAAAGCTTCAACCTGATAAGCTCGAACCCAAATCGGAGAAATGCGTCTTCATAGGATACCGAAAGGAGACTGTTGGGTACACCTTCTATCACAAATCCGAAGGCAAGACATTTGTTGCTAAGAATGGATCCTTTCTAGAGAAGGAGTTTCTCTTGAAAGAAGCGAGTGGGAGGAAAGTAGAACTTGATGAGGTAACTGTACCTGCTCCCCTATTGGAAAGTAGTTCATCACAGAAACCGGTTCCTGTGACACCTACACCAATTAGTGAGGAAGCTAATGATATTGATCATGAAACTTCAGATCAAGTTACTACCAAACCTCGTAGGTCAATCAGAGTAAGATCCGCACTAGAGTGGTACGATAATCCTATTCTGGAGGTCATGTTACTTGACCATGGCGAACCTATGAACTATGAGGAAGCGATGACGAGCCCAGATTCCGCAAAATGGCTTGAGGCCATGAAATCTGAGATGGGATCCATGTATGAGAACAAAGTGTGGACTTTGGTTGACTTGACCCGATGATTGGCAAGCCATCAAGAATGAATGGATCTTCAAGAAGAAGACTGAAGTTGACGGTAATGTACTGTCTACAAAGCTCGACTTGTTGCGAAAGGTTTTCGACAAGTTCAAGGGGTTGACTACGATGAGATATTCTCACCCGTAGCAATGCTTAAGTCTGTCCGAATCATGTTAGCACTTGCCGCATTTTATGATTATGAAATTTGGCAAATGGATGTCAAAACTGCATTCCTGAATGGATTTCTGGAAGAAGAGTTGTATATGATGCAACCGGAAGGTTTTGTCGATCCGAAAGGTGCTAACAAAGTGTGCAAGCTCCAGCGATCCATTTATGGACTGGTGCAAGCCTCTCGGAGTTGGAATAAACGTTTTGATAGTGTGATCAAAGCATATGGTTTTATACAGATTTTTGGAGAAGCCTGTATTTACAAGAAAGTGAGCGGGAGCTTTGTAGCATTTCTAATATTATATGTGGATGACATATTGTTGATTGGAAATGATATAGAATTTCTGGATAGCATAAAAGGATACTTGAATAAGAGTTTTTCAATGAAAGACCTCGGTGAAGCTGCTTACATATTGGGCATCAAGATATATAGAGATAGATTAAGATGCTTAATTGGACTTTCACAAAGTACATAACTTGATAAAGTTTTGAAAAAGGTCAAAATGGATAAAGCAAACAAAGGGTCCTTGCCTGTGTTACAAGGTGTGAAGTTGAGTCAGACTCAATGCCCAACCACTGCAGAAGATAGAGAGAAAATGAAAATCTCCCCTATACTTCAGCCATAGGCTCTATCATGTATGCAATGCTATGTACCAGACCTGATGTGTGCCTTGCTATTAGTTTAGCAGGGAGGTACCAAAGTAATCCAGGAGTTGATCACTAGACAGCGGTCAAGAACATCCTGAAATACCTGAAAAGGACTAAGGATATGTTTCTCATTTATGGAGGTGACAAAGAGCTAGTCGTAAATGGTTATGTCGATGCAATCTTTGACACTAATCCGGACGATTCTAAATCGCAAACCGGACACATGTTTATATTGGACGATGGAGCTATTAGTTGGTGCAGTTCTAAACAAAGCGTCGTGGCAGGATCTATGTGTGAAGCGGAGTACATAGCTAATTCGGAAGCAGCAAATGAAGGAGTCTGGATGAAGTAGTTCATATCCGATCTAGGTGTCATACCTAGTGCATCGGGTCCAATGAAAATCTTTTGTGACAATACTGGTGCAATTGCCTTGGCAAAGGAATCCCGATTTCACAAGGGAACCAAGCACATCAAGAGACGCTTCAATTCCATCCGTGACCAAGTCCAGGTGGGAGACATAGAGATTTGCAAGATACATACATATCTTAATGTTGCAGACCCATTGACTAAGCCTCTCCCATGAGCAAAACATGATCAACACCAAGACTCCATGGGTGTGAGAATCATTACTAAGTAATCTAGATTATTGACTCTAGTGCAAGTGGGATACTGAAGGAAATATGCCCTAGAGGCAATAATAAAGTTATTATTTATTTCCTTATTTCATGATAAATGTTTATTATTCATGCTAGAATTGTATTAACCGGAAACATAATACATGTGTGAATACATAGAAAATATAGTGTCACTAGTATGCCTCTACTTAACTAGCTCGTTAATCAAAGATGGTAAGGTTTCCTAACCATAGACATGAGTTGTCATTTGATAAACGGGATCACATCATTAGAAGAATGATGTGATTGACTTGACCCATTCTGTTAGCTTAGCACTTGATCATTTTAGTTTACTGCTATTGCTTTCTTCATGACTTATACATGTTCCTATGACTATGATATTATGAAAGTCCCGATTACCGGAGGAACACTTTGTGTGCTACCAAACGTCACAATGTAACTGCGTGATTATAAAGGTGCTCTACAGTTGTTTCCATGGTACTTGTTGAGTTGGCATAGATCGAGATTAAGATTTGTCACTCCCATTATCGGAGAGGTATCTTCTCTGGGCCCTCTCGGTAATGCACATCACTATAAGACTTGCAAGCAATGTGACTAATGAGTTAGTTGCGGGATGATGCATTACGGAATGAGTAAAGAGACTTGCCGGTAACGAGATTGATCTAGGTATTAAGATACCAACGATCGAATCTCGGGCAAGTAACATACCAATGACAAAGGGAACAACGTATGTTGTTATGCGGTTTGACCGATAAAGATCTTCGTAGAATATCTAGGAGCCAATATGAGCATCCAAGTTCCGCTATTGGTCATAGACCGGAGACGTGTCTCGGTCATGTCTACATAGTTCTCGAACCCGTAGGGTCCGCACGCTTAACGTCCGGTGACAATGGGTATTACGAGTTTATGTTTTTTGATGCACCGAAGGTAATTCGGAGTCCCGAATATGATGACAAACATGACGAGGAGTCTCGAAATGATCGAGACATAAATATCGATATATTGGATGACTATGTTTGGACTTCGGAAGTGTTCCGGGCAAGTTCGGGCATATACCGGAGTACCGGGGGTTACCGGAACCCCCCGAGGAGTAAAATGGGCCTTATGGGCCTTAGTGGAAAAGAGGAGGGACGGACAAGGCAGGGCCGCATGCCCCCTCCCCCTCTAGTCCGAATTGGACAAGGAGGGGGGCGGCGCCCCCCTTTCCTTCCCCCCTCTCTCCTCCTTCCCCCTTCTCCTACTCCTACTAGGAAAGGAGGAGTCCTACTCCCGGTGGGAGTAGGACTGCCCCTTGGCGCGCCCTCCTCCTGGCCGGCCACCTCCCCCCTAGCTCCTTTATATACGGCGGAGGGGGGGGGGGCACCCCAAGACACACAAGTTGATCATTGATCTTTAGCCGTGTGCGGTGGCCCCCTCCACCATAATCCACCTCGGTCATATCATACCAATGCTTAGGCGAAGCCCTGCGCCGGTAGCTACATCAACACCGTCATCACGCTGTCATGCTAATGGAACTCTCCGTAGAAGCTCTACTGGATCGTGCATTCGTGGGACCTCACCGAGCTGAACGTGGGCAGATCGCGGAGGTGTCGTACATTCGGTACTAGGATTGGTTGATCGTGAAGACGTACGACTACATCAACCACGTTGTCATAACGCTTCCGCTTACGGTCTACGAGGGTAAGTGGACGACACTCTCCCCTCTCATTGCTATGCATCACCATGATCTTGCGTGTGCTTAGGATTTTTTTTGAAATTAGTACGTTCCCCAACAGTGGTATCAGAGGCAGGCTTATGCATAGATGTTATATGCACAAGTAGAACACAAGTGAGTTGTGGGCAATACAAGTCATACTGCTTACCAGCATGTCATACTTTGGTTCGGCGGTATTGTTGGATGAAGCGGCCCGGACCGACATTACACGTACGCTTACGCGAGACTGGTTCTACCGACGTGCTTTGCACACAGGTGGCTGGCGGGTGTCAGTTTCTCCAACTTTAGTTGATCCGAGTGTGACTACGCCCGGTCTTTGTTGAAGGTTAAAACAACACTAACTTGACGAAATATCGTTGTGGTTTTGATGCGTAGGTAAGAACGGTTCTTGCTCAGCCCATAGCAGCCACGTAAAACTTGCAACAACAACTTGTTTTTGCAGGGCATGTTGTGATGTGATATGGTCAAGACATGATGCTAAATTTTATTGTATGAGATGATCATGTTTTGTAACAGAGTTATCGGCAACTGGCAGGAGCCATATGGTTGTCGCTTTATTGTATGCAATGCAATCGCCCTGTAATTGTTTTTACTTTATCTCTAAGCGGTAGCGACAGTCGTAGAAGCAATAGTTGGTGAGACGACAACGATGCTACGATGGAGATCAAGGTGTCACGCCGGTGACAATGGTGATCATGACGGTGCTTTGGAGATGGAGATCAATGGCACAAGATGATGATGGCCATATCATATCACTTATATTGATTACATGTGATGTTTATCCTTTATGCATCTTATTCTGCTTTGATTGACGGTAGCATTATAAGATGAACCCTCACTAAATTTCAAGGTAAAAGTGTTCTCCCTGAGTATGCACCGTTGCCAAAGTTCGTCGTGCCGAGACACCACGTGATGATCGGGTGTGATAAGCTCAACGTTCACCTACAACGGGTGCAAGCCAGTTTTGCACACACAGAAATAGTCGGGTTAAACTTGACAAGCCTAGCATATGCAGATATGGCCTCGAAACACTGAGACCGAAAGGTCGAGCGTGAGTCATATAGTAGATATGATCAACATAGTGATGTTCACCATTGAAAACTACTCCATCTCACGTGATGACCGGACAAGGTTTAGTTGATTTGGATTACGTGATCACTTAGATCATTAGAGGGATGTCTATCTAAGTGGGAGTTCTTAAATAATATGATTAATTGAACTTTAATTTACCATGAACTTAGTACCTGATAGTATTTTGCTTGTCTATGTTGTTGTAGATAGATGGACCGTGCTGTTGTTCCGTTGAATTTTAATGCGTTCCTTGAGCAAGCAAAGTTGAAAGATGATGGTAGCAATTACACGGACTGGGTCTGTAACTTGAGGATTATCCTCATTGCTGCACAGAAGAATTATGTCCTAGAAGCACCGCAGGGTGCCAGGCCTGCTGCAGATGCAACTGACGATGTTAAGAACGTCTAGCAGAGCAAAACTAATGACTACTCGATAGTTCAGTGTGCCATGCTTTACGGCTTAGAATTGGGACTTCAACGACATTTTAAATGTCATGGAGCATATGCGATGTTCCAGGAGTTGAAGTTAATTTTCAAGCAAATGCCCAGATCGAGAGATAGAAAGTCTCCAATAAGTTCTATAGATGCAAGATGGAGGAGAATAGTTCTGTCAGTGAACATATACTCAAAATGTCTGGGTATGATAATCACTTGATTCAACTGGGAGTTAATCTTCCGGATGATAGTGCCAATGAAAAAATTCTTCAATCACTGCCACCAAGCTACAAGAGCTTCATGATGAACTATAATATTCAAGGGATGAACAAGACAATTCCCGAGCTCTTCGCAATGCTAAAGGCTGCGGAGGTAGAAATCAAGAAGGAGCATCAAGTGTTGATGGTCAACAAGACCACCAGTTTCAAGAAAAAGGGTAAAGGGAAGAATAAGGGGAACTTCAAGAAGAATGGCAAACAAGTTGTTGCTCAAGAGAAGAAACCTAAATCTGGACCTAAGCGTGAGACTGAGTGCTTCTACTACAAAGGGACTAGTCACTGGAAGCGGAACTGCCCCAAGTATTTGGCGGATAAGAAGGATGGCAAGGTGAACAAAGGTATATGTGATATACATGTTATTGATGGGTACCTTACTAGAGCTCGCAGTAGCACCTGGGTATTTGATACCGGTTCTGTTGCTAATATTTGCAACTCGAAACAGGGACTACGGATTGAGCGAAGATTGGCTAAGGACGATGTGACGATGCACGTGGGAAATGGTTCCAAAGTCGATGTGATCGCCGTCGGCACGCTACCTCTACATCTACCTTCGGGATTAGTTTTAGACCTGAATAATTGTTATTTGGTGCCAGTATTATGCATGAACATTATATCTGGATCTTGTTTGATGCGAGACGGTTATTCATTTAAATCCAAGAATAATGGTTGTTCTATTTATATGAGTAATATCTTTTATGGTCATGCACCCTTAAAGAGTGGTCTATTTGTCTTGAATCTCGATAGTAGTGATACACATATTCATAATGTTGAAGCCAAAAGATGGAGAGTTGATAATGATAGTGCAACTTATTTGTGGCATTGCCGTTTAGGTCATATTGGTGTAAAGCGCATGAAGAAACTCCATACTGATGGACTTCTGGAATCACTTGATTATGAATCACTTGGTACTTGCGAACCATGCCTCATGGGCAAGATGACTAAAACGCCATTCTCCGGAACAATGGAGCGAGCAACAGATTTATTGGAAATCATACATACTGATGTATGTGGTCCAATGAATATTGAGGCTCGCGACGGGTATCGTTATTTTCTCACCTTCACATATGATTTAAGCAGATATGGGTATATCTACTTAATGCAACATAAGTCTGAAACATTTGAAAAGTTCAAAGAATTTCAGAGTAAAGTTGAAAATCATCGTAACAAGAAAATAAAGTTTCTACGACCTGATCATGGAGGAGAATATTTGAGTTACGAGTTTGGTCTACATTTGAAACAATGCGGAATAGTTTCACAACTCACGCCACCCGGAACACCACAGCGTAATGGTGTGTCCGAATGTTGTAAGCGTACGTTATTAGATATGGTGTGATCTATGATGTCTCTTACTGATTTACCGCTATCGTTTTGGGGTTATGCTTTAGAGACGGCTGCATTCACGTTAAATAGGGCACCATCGAAATCCGTTGAGACGACGCCTTATGAACTATGGTTTGGCAAGAAACCAAAGTTGTCGTTTCTTAAAGTTTGGGGCTGCAATGCTTATGTGAAAAAGCTTCAACCTGATAAGCTCAAACCCAAATTGGAGAAATGCGTCTTCATAGGATACCCAAAGGAGACTGTTGGGTACACTTTATATTACAGATCCGAAGGTAAGACATTTGTTGCTAAGAATGGATCCTTTATAGAGAAGAAGTTTCTCTCGAAAGAAGTGAGTGGGAGGAAAGTAGAACTTGATAGGTAAATGTACCTGCTCCCTTATTGGAAAGTAGTTCATCACAGAAACCGGTTCCTGTGACACCTACACCAATTAGTGAGGAAGTGCTACGTCTTGAGCTTGCGTTGGTTTTCCTTGAAGAGGAAAGGGTGATGCAGCAATAGTAGCGTAAGTATTCCCTCAGTTTTTGAGAACCAAGGTATTAATCCAGTAGGAGGCTCCTCAAAAGTCCCATGCACCTACACAAACGAACAAAGAAGTCGCAACCAACGCAATAAAGGGGTTGTCAATCCCTTCACGACCACTTGCAAAAGTGAGATCTGATAGAGATAGTATGATAAGATAAATATATTTTTGGTATTTTATATTATAGATGCAAAAAGTAAAGATGCAAATAAAAGTAGATTGAAAGCAAATACGATAAAAGATAGACGCGAGGGCCATAGGTTTCACTAGAGGCTTCTCTCAAGATAGCATAAGTATTACGGTGGGTGAACAAATTACTATCGAGCAATTGATAGAAAAGCGAATAATTATGAGATTATCTAGGCATGATCATGTATATAGGCATCACGTCCGTGACAAGTAGACCGACTCCTGCCTGCATCTACTACTATTACTCCACACATCAACCGACTCCTGCCTGCATCTAGAGTATTAAGTTCATAAAGAACAGAGTAACGCATTAAGCAAGATGACATGATGTAGAGGGATAAACTCATGCAATATGATATAAACCCCATATTTTTATCCTCGATGGCAACAATACAATAGTGCCTTGCAACCCTTTCTGTCACTGGGTAAGGACATCGCAAGATTGAACCCAAAGCTAAGCACTTCTCCCATGGCAAGAAAGATCAATCTAGTAGGCCAAACCAAACCGATAATTCAAAGAGACTTGCAAAGATAACTCAATCATACATAAAAGAATTCAGA
Source organism: Triticum aestivum (assembly GCF_018294505.1). NCBI lineage: Eukaryota > Viridiplantae > Streptophyta > Magnoliopsida > Poales > Poaceae > Triticum > Triticum aestivum. Next base: position 508,957,169 of record NC_057813.1, read on the forward strand.
GGAGATTCAAATACTTCTCATAGATAAACTTGATCATAAACCCACAATTCATCGGATCTCGACAAACACACTGCAAAAAGAGTTTACATCGAATAGATCTCCACAAGAGAGGGGGAGAACATTGCATTGAGATCCAAAAAGAGAGAAGAAGCCATCTAGCTAATAACTATAGACCCGAAGGTCTGTGGTAAACTACTCACAACTCATTGGAAGGGCTATGGTGTTGATGTAGAAGCCCTCCATGGTCGATTCCCCCTCTGGCGGAGCACCGGCGAAGGCTCCAAGATGGGATCTCGCGGATACAGAAGGTTACGACGGTGGAAATTGTGTTTCGGTGGCTCCCTAGATGTTTTCGGGGTACGTAGGATTATATAGGAGGAAGAAGTACGTCGGTGGCCGCCCGAGGGGCCCACGAGATAGGGGGGCACACCCAGAGGGGGTGGGCGCGCCCTCCTGTCTCGTGGTCGCCTCGGCTGCTTCTTGACTTGCACTCCAAGTCCTCTGGATTATGTTCGTTCCAAAAATCACGCTCCCGAAGGTATCATTCCGTTTGGACTCTGTTTGATATTCCTTTTCTTCGAAATACTGAAATAGGCAAAAAAACAGCAATACGGGCTGGGCCTCCGGTTAGCAGGTTAGTCCCAAAAATGATATAAATGTGTAAAATAAAGCCCACAAACATCCAAAAGGGGTAATATAATAGCATGGAACAATCAAAAATTATAGATACGTTGGAGACGTATCAGGAAGCTAATGATATTGATCATGAAACTTCTGATCAAGTTACTACCGAACCTCGTAGGTCAACCAGAGTAAGATCCGCACCAGAGTGGTACGGTAATCCTATTCTAGAGGTCATGTTACTTGACCATGGCGAACCTACGAACTATGAGGAAGCGATGACGAGCCCACATTCTGCAAAATGGCTTGAGGCCATGAAATCTGAGATGGGATCCATGTATGAGAACAAAGTGTGGACTTTGGTTGACTTGCCCGATGACCGGCAAGCCATCGAGAATAAATGGATCTTCAAGAAGAAGACTGACGCTGACGGTAATGTTACTGTCTAAAAAGCTCGACTTGTTGCGAAAGGTTTTTGACAAGTTCAAGGGGTTGACTACGATGAGGCTTTCTCACCCGTAGCGATGCTTAAGTCTGTCTGAATCATGTTAGCAATTGCCACATTTTATGATTATGAAATTTGGCAAATGGATGTCAAAACTGCATTCCTGAATGGATTTCTGGAAGAAGAGTTGTATATGATGCAACCAGAAGGTTTTGTCGATCCGAAAGGTGCTAACAAAGTGTGCAAGCTCCAGCAATCCATTTATGGACTGGTGCAAGCCTCTCGGAGTTGGAATAAACGTTTTGATAGTGTCTTCAAAGCATATGGTTTTATACAGACTTTTGGAGAAGCCTGTATTTACAAGAAAGTGAGTGGGAGCTCTGTAGCATTTCTAATATTATATGTGGATTACATATTGTTGATTGGAAATGATATAGAATTTCTGGATAGCATAAAAGGATACTTGAATAATAGTTTTTCAATGAAAGACCTCGGTGAAGCTGCTTACATATTGGGCATCAAGATCTATAGAGATAGATGAAGACGCTTAATTGGACTTTCACAAAGTACATACCTTGATAAAGTTTTGAAAAAGTTCAAAATGGATCAAGCAAACAAAGGGTTCTTGCCTGTGTTACAAGGTGTGAAGTTGAGTCAGACTTAATGCCCGACCACTGCAGAAGATAGAGAGACCACTGCAGAAGATAGAGAGAAAATGAAAAATGTCCCCTATGCTTCAGCCATAGGCTCTATCATGTATGCAATGCTGTGTACCAGACCTGATGTGTGCCTTGCTATTAGTTTAGCAGGGAGGTACCAAAGTAATCTAGGAGTGGATCACTGGACAGCGGTCAAGAACATCCTGAAATACCTGAAAAGGACTAAGGATATGTTTCTCGTTTATGGAGGTGACAAAGAGCTAGTCGTAAATGGTTACGTCGATGCACGCTTTGACACTGATCCGACGATTCTAAATCGCAAACCAGATACGTGTTTATATTGAACGGTGGAGTTGTTATTTGGTGCAGTTCTAAACAAAGCATCATGGCAGGATCTACGCGTGAAGCGGAGTACATAGCTGATTCGGAAGCAGCAAATGAAGGAGTCTGGATGAAGGAGTTCATATCCGATCTAGGTGTCATACCTAGTGCATCGGGTCCAATGAAAATCTTTTGTGACAATACTGGTGCAATTGCCTTGGCAAAGGAATCCAGATTTCACAAGAGAACCAAGCACATCAAGAGACGCTTCAATTCCATCCGTGACCAAGTCCAGGTGGGATACATAGAGATTTGCAAGATACATACGAATCTTGTCGTGGAATTGTCACGGCAGATGTCCTAGTGTGAGGACTTAGTCGTGAGGCCAACACATCTATGTGGTAGCTTGAGAGGGGTTGAGCGGAATCGAGAAAATGCAACACAAGACAAAGATTTAGACCGCTTCGGGTCCCGGGAAACATCATCCGGTAACAACCCTACATGCTGTTTGTGGCTAGGTCTCATTATCATCATGAGGGAGTCGCCGTAAACCGGATCTCCCAGTTATGTTTGGGTCTCCCAGTTATCTCTAGCCCTAAGATTATTTCTCCTCCCCCTCTTGGGGTGCCCTGCCCCTCCTTATATATGTTGAAGGGGCGGGTTAGATGTAGAGTCCAACTCAGATTACGACTTAAACTATTCTGACTTATCTTCATGGGCTTCTTAATGTCTTGGGCTTCATAACATCTCGGGCTTGATAACCCCTGGCAACCGAGTTATCACTGTCTGCTTGGTTATGACTGGTGTCGGTTTATGATGAGTCTGCCGATTTATGATTGTCTGCCGGGTTATGATTGACTTAACACCTGCCGGGTTATCATCTGACTTAACTGCTCCCAGGTTATCATCTGACTTAACTCCTGCCGGGTTATCATCTGTCTTAACACCTGCCAGTTTATCATCTACCGGTTTACCGTCTGTCTCAACCACCTGTCTTAACTGTCAGCCCGTTTATCATCTGCTGGTTTACCGTCTTTCTCAACCACATGTCTTAACTATCAGCCGGTTTATCATCCACCGGTTTACCAAGTCCCAGCCGGGTTATAACTCCAGCCGGGTCATACCGCGGGGTATATCCCCGACATTAGCCCCTAGTTTAATTTGGATTTATCCATGTTAAACTAATCCTGATCATCCTTAAGTCCTTGTCATTTCCTTCTAGAAAATCTGGGCCAATATGCCAGCTTTGAAATCAATTTGCTGAAATTGGTTTGTCATAGAAAAATATTATGAAGAATAATTCATTTGACTCAGCTCCCAATGCTTAACAAAAATATTGGTCCTTGAAATACTCATCTGATCTTCAGCCGGTCTAAGAATGCAGAACTTGCCGGTTTATAAATATTGATGGCACCGAGTCATAATTGCAGTTAACATCAAGCTTGAAAATATACCTCTTATATGCCTATCACTTGTAGCCCCCAAGTCTTTAAGAAGGGAACGTAGTAACTGCTTAAGACTTGCATCAATATGAATGCCACAAGCTTGAAGAAATCCAGGTTGTTCATCTCAATCACCAGTCAGAACTGAGTATTCCACATATGTAGCCCTGAAGTTCCGGGTTGTTATGCTTGTAGCAACCTGGGACTTGTAATTTCCTGATGCTCATGAAAACTTCAACCAATGTAGCCCCCAAGGGCCGGGTCATTATGTAATAATGAACAGGGACTTTGTAAATATAATCATGTAAACTTTGAACAGCAATGTGTAGCCCCCAAGGGCCGGCTCAGTAAGATAATATTGAGCTGGGACTTGATATATACTTCAATGAAAATAACATCATATGATGTAATCCCATCATGGGGCTTGAATCCACGTCCACAAGGTTAAGAGCCTTGTGCTTTACCAACTGAGCAGTGGACCCTTCAATATAATGGATAAAAAGCTTGTGTACCTTGAATTGTTGACAAGAGCAATTGGTAGCCCCCAAGGGCCGACTCATTATGATGTAATGAATCGGGTCTTCAATAAGGCTAGTAAAATGACTTTGCATTAGCCCCCAAGTGTCATGGTGCATTCTTGCAGCGACATGAGACTTGCATATTTGATGTAATCTCAACTTGAATAATGTAGCCCCCAAGTGCCGGGTTGTAAGCCTGCAACGACTTGGGACTATTCCTTTGTAGAATAAATCATACCCATTCATAAAGTAATATCCATTGTGCTGAAGCGACTTTGAAAACCTCAACCATAATATTGGTTATTGATAACCATAATAAAAATCCAGCCATGTTGGCTATTTAAAGGTTTGAATAATATAATCCAATGATTTATGAGTGCATGATTCCAATGGCGCAATCCAAATATATACTGGCAACTTATAGTTGAAAGCTAGGCCGGGTTAACAAACACCGGATAATCTCTCATCATATACTGGTGACTTATCGTCTTAAAGCCAGGTCGGGTTAATAAACACCGGTGATTTATAATTATGCTTTATTCAACCTGTTTCTACATACAACAAGTTTAAAGTGTCCTGGTGGTTTACTGCCGGACGGGTCATAATGCCCAACATATAACCCGAGTTTATAACCAAGGTTGCACTTAAGAATAATAAAATATGAAATATATCATACCTGTGACATTGAATCACATCGTTGGTTTGCCAACTTTTTGTAGTAAGGGTGATAACCCAAATCATGAGTACTGATAACTCCTCCCAAATTTTGCCGGTTTATAATAAAACCATACCGGGTTGTAATAAACACCCGATTATCCATATATAATACTGGTGACTTGTAGTCGAAACCAGACCGGGTCAATAAGCGCCGGATTATAACTGATCATGTACTGACAACCTATAATTGAAAGCCAAGCCGGGTCTATAAACGTCGGTCTATCATAAAATGTTATAAACCTTATCAAAGGAGAAAAAAAACTTGGCAAATAAAAACATAAAAGGAATATGCGAGGCTTTTCACGGGCTGCCAGGCCACTGAGTTAAACCATTTTACAAAGCCTTTTAAGATGGACCTCAATCATTAACCAATCGTTGTTTTAACTTTGACAAGTTCAGGGTCTATGAGATTGACTTGTCAAATGTTCGACGAGTCATACCAGGTTTACCTGGACGGAGTGGCTTACTTAAAGAAGGCAGGATAACCCGGTGTTTTAGGTGAATACACATGGCTTCCAAGCCTGGCTTGATAGCCTATTACAAGTGTAGACTCTTTGTTCATTGCGAAGCAAAGAGCCCCCAAGCAATATTTTGAGATGTGCTCAGTGAGTCCCTATGTTTGAGTTGTGCTTTTGCAACACTCTCCTTGGCCCCGAATTTATTTCTTTTTGACCTTGAGCCGATCAAGAGGTGTAGCTATGGTTCGAATACAACCAAGCCCCCAAGTGATTTCCCTGGTGGCCTTACGCCTATCAAGAGGTGTAGCTATGGTTCGAATTCGACCAAGCCCCCAAGTGATATTGTGAGCTGTGCTCAAGGGGCACCTATGTTTGAGCTGTGCTTTTGCAACAGACTCTCTTTGGTCCCTTTAATTTTTCCTGAGAGCTTGAACTTGCGAGAGATTATTCTTTTGAACCGAAAATTCTTAAACCGGATATTGAGATCTTCAAAACTTTGTGGCAGACAGCTTTCCCTTGAGCCGAATTTTAAACTGGAATCCTTCTTTTTAAGCCGGAAATTATCTGATGGCCTTTAAATATTCGCCAATAATGCAGTAGCCTCCGGGGCCGGGTTATTTTTCCGCCACTGACCCGGAGTTCTTGAATTCACTGAAACCGGCTAATTCTGCCAAGTCATGTCATTGCAGCCCCCGAGTCTTAAGATGACTCGAGGAGTTGGCTTGAGATTCTCCACATTTGACTGTGATATAAACCGGTATGAGTCATTCAACAACTCAGTGATATAATAGTCCCTTTTGTAGTAGACAATTTATCCTGCATTGAAGAACTTGCAAGCCAGAGTAATTGCACTTTTAAAGAAAGCAATATATAATATAAAAATATACTGGATAGATTTCACCTGATATGTTAGGCCAGAAATTATCCACCGCGGAGTTGATGATCACCATGGTGATACTGAAATTAGTCACGGCCGAGTCGGCCGCGACCTTGTAAGCCGGTGCAGTCAGGCGAGTCGGCCGTGGCGTTGTAAGCCGGTGCAGCCGGGCGAGTCAATCGCTGGTGTGCGGATGGATGAACCGGCCACGGTGTTGAAATGCCGAAGCGGCAGCTCGCACACCTGTTGAACATCGAGTGGGTGTGCACGCTCCATGAGCATGACACCACCTTTATAATGAATCATTGTCTGGAAATTTAATTGGCCGTGCCACCAGCGAGCAGTAGCATGCTTTTTTGTCTGCACGTACCGACTGGTTCTCGATTGTGAAATATCATCCTTCACGTGAGCAGTAAAACGGCCACTAGTACTTAGTATGTACTAGCACTTAATACTGATCTGGTTTGATATTTTGATGTAGTGCGTAATAACTTCTGTAGCTTGAGTTAAAAACCGGCCGGACCAGCTCCACAATAAACCAGCCAGAACACATGCCGTGGCCTGGTGACTGTTAGCACTAGGATTTGACCCTCAGGTCACCGGTTCAACTCCCACGGCCTGCTCTTTTATCTTCACGTACTAATTGCTAGATTGATGCTATGTGATTTCCTGCTTCTATCGCTCTGCCTTAGCAAATCGCTGTAGTAGGAGCACTCAAAAAACCGGCTCGTGCATACAGGCTTCAGAAAACTTGGTAGTGGCGGGACGAGCCCAAGGCAGCTCAAAAACCAGGGGCGGGTCTGCTAGCAGGCGGCCTTGGCAACAGTGATAGATCGACAAAGCTCCAAGCAGGCCGACAGGGCTCCGGCGGGTCGACGACAGATGCAGGTTAAACAATGATGAATAGTAGCAATTTTAACACAGATGCCAATAGCAGAGGCGGCACTGTCACGGTGAACCGGAAGCCAACCCGGCGGGGGTAGCGCGGGCGCCCGGCAATCGGCGACTCGGTTTATAAGAGGCGCACGGGGCGCTATGACTGATGGTGGGTCGGAGTCTGGCAGGCGAGCGGCAATACTGGTGGGTCAGTGAGCTTCGGTGCGGGCCAGTCCGCACAATAGGGGTCGCACCAGCGGCTCACCACAAAAGCAAGGCCACAGGAACGGCCATTCGCTGTGGCGTCGGCGGTTTGGAAGTGCAAACCCGCGATTGCAGAGGCGTGTGGAGGCAGGGCTGGCTCAAAGCCACGACGGAGACGACCGTGAAGCCGGACCAGCTTGAGATGCGGCAGGACAGGCCAGCGCGAGGAGTGACGACGGGTTGAGGCACGCGCGACGGTACGAGGCTGGGCGGCTCAGATGCGGAGAACCATCGGTTTGAAACGTGCACATCGGTCAGACACCAGCAGAGTTGAATAGAGGCAGGAGCGGCAACCCAGTTCGGGCATGCAGCTCGGAGGCAACAGGGCCGACCTAAGGCGGCGACTCGTGGGTGGGGAGGTCGACGAGGGTAGCCCAGTAGCGGCGCCGGTGAAGGAAAGCAGCGCGACCAGACCGGGTCAAACACTGTCTCCAATTCCGGGTCGTAGTTGTATCGTCTTGCCGGGTCGTGGTTGTAGAGTTCCCAAAACGAGCTGTATTGACTGGATCTTCAGACAATTGAGTTTCTCCATCTATTTCATGCAGGGGTTGAGTACTTTCCTTGCATCATGTGCCGATGTTGCCTCCTCCGAGTCGTGGCCTGCTTTGGTCAATCCGCGACTTCCTCCGGGTCATGGTGGCCGGCTTAGAGATAGTAGCGACTTTGCAGATGCAGAGCGAAACTGCAGCAACGACTTGGAAACCACTTGGCCATGGCACCAGTGGCGACTAAAAACGTAGGGGCAGGTTGAAGCGGAGCGGCCGGGGCGGGCTTGGCCAGGGCCGGTCAAAGCGGAGCGGCACGGGGCGCACTTGGGCGTGGAGAAGCCGTCATGGGTGAGGAGGAGCCGGTCGACTTGGTGGAGCCGGAGCGCACACAGCCGCCGGATCTGGAGAGGAGTGCGGCCCGCCTGGGCTCAGAGGAAGGCGAGGCCGAGCCGTCGGGCACGGCCACAGAGGGGCGTGAGGAAGAGAGGCTCGGGCGCGGCCTGGGGGAGAGCGGAGTGAGCGCTGCGGGAGGGGGCGCGACCAGGCGCCCACGCGAGGGGAGGCGAGGCTCCCGCTCAGGTTGGTGATGGGGATGTGACGCCGGCGTGGGAGGCTAGACGTATAGTAGGAGCGGCGGGCACAACCACGGATCTCGAGGCGCGACTCTCTGCTTGGTGGAGGCGAAGAAGGACGCGGGCATCGCGGACGGTCGAGGACCCGCGATGACGAGCGCGAATGGAGCGTGGAGTAGAGGCGCAGAGGGGCGACTCACGCGAGGCTGGTGGTAAACCGGCGGAGATAACTGGAGGTGAGGCGGAGTAAACCGGCGGAGGTAACTCGAGGTGACGGAGACTCGCGGTCAAGACCCAGGCAGAAAACAACGGAGTTGGAGGCATCCGGGCTCTGTCTTCATGACCACATCTGCCTTCAGGTCATGCAAAATACACCCTCAATTTCTTATCCTGATCCTTCCTCTGATCTACCTTGCTACCGCCGAAGTTTAACCTTTAACCCGGATCCGACTTATACTGCCCTTTGAATCCTTTTCAATCTCAGCAAACAATAAAAAACAGAGTCGATATAGATTCCTTCCAGGCCGATTCTTCTTCTCTGGTAATTCACGAACTTCTCGAACCCTAGAAAAGATCCCTCCAAGAGCTCAACACCACTGTGCGCAGGCCCCATGGTGGGCGCCAACTGTTGTGGAATTGTCATGGCAGATGTCCTAGTGTGAGGACTTAGTCGTGAGGCCAACGCATCTATGTGGTAGCTGGAGAGGGGTTGAGCTTAATCGAGAAAACGCAACACAAGACAAAGATTTAGACAGCTTCGAGCCCCGGGAAACATCATCCGGTAACAACCCTACATGTTGTTTGTGGCTAGGTCTCATTATCATCACGAGGGAGTCGCCGTAAACCGGATCTCCCAGTTATGTCTGGACCTCCCAGTTATCTCTAGCCCTAAGATTATTTCTCCTCCCCCTCTTGGGGTGCCCTGCCCCTCCTTATATATGTTGAAGGGGCGGGTTACATGTAGAGTCCAACTCGGATTATGACTTAAACTATTCTGACTTCTCTTCATGGGCTTCATAACGTCTCGGGCTTCATAACCCCTGGCAACCGAGTTATCACTGTCTGCCGGGTTATGACTGGTGCCGGTTTATGATGAGTCTGCCGGTTTATGATTGTCTGCCGGGTTATGATTCTGCCGGGTTATGATTGACTTAACACCTGCCGGGTTATCATCTGACTTAACTGCTATCGGGTTATCATCTGACTTAACTCCTGCCGGGTTATCATCTGTCTTAACACGTACCGGTTTATCATCTGCCGGTTTACCATCTGTCTCAACCACCTGTTTTAACTGTCAGCCGGTTTATCATCTGCCGGTTCATTGTCTGTCTCAACCACCTGTCTTAACTGTCAGCCGGTTTATCATCCGCCGGTTTACCAAGTCCCAACCGGGTTATAACTCCGGCTGGGTCATACCGCGGGGTATATCCCCGACAGATCTGAATGTTGCAGACCCGTTGACTAAGCCTCTCTCATGAGCAAAACATGATCAGCACCAAGACTCCATGGGTGTGAGAATCATTACTGTGTAATCTAGCCATGTGCTATGCCTTCAATCAAATATCTTATTGGTATATTTATGACTTCCATGTGGATATCTTTTTTCCTTCCTTTTTGTAACTATTTTTTGTGTGCATCCTTCTTTGCGGATTGATATCATCATGATCTTCATCTACCTAGAATCTTATACACTTGAGAGAAGTTACATCTGTAGTTGATATCCTTATTCTTTCATGTCCACCTTTCCTTGGTGGTTATGTGAAAGGATTTATCTTGAGTGCGGATCTTATATTGTTGCATCTTGATGCACTCTTGTGTGGTGAAGATTATTTTCCTCATGCTTATCTTTATGAGGCTTTTGCCATCTTAATTGGTATCTGAAAGTGCTAGTTATCGACTAGAGGGGGGGTGAATAGGCGATATTTATGAAAGTCTTCAAAACATGGAAGTTTCGAAGACAAACAAGAGAAACAACCTAATTGATATGCAGCGGAAGATAAACTACAACAAGCAAGCCATAATCAAATATGCAATAGCATTAACATTCGAAGATTAATAGCAGCTAGGTAGTAGGATCAGGATGGAAGATAGTATGAAGCCAATCAACAATAGTAGTCAAGCAATGAAGTCAATCAGATAAGACGATAAGCATTGACTTCACGAAGACAAACTCAAAGTAAAGGAGGGAAGAGATAGAACCAGTTGCTTGTTGAGGACACAGGATTTGTTGGACCAGTTCCAGTTGCTGTGACAACTGTACGTCTGGTTAGGGAGGCTAAGATTCAACTCAGAAGACCGTGTCTTCACCTTATTCCCCTTGAGCTAAGGTCACTTAGTCCTCGCCCAATCACTCTGGTAAGTCTTCAAGGTAGACTTCCAAACCTTCACAGACTCCGTTCACCCGGCAATCCACAATGACTCTTGGATGCTCAGAACGAGACGCCTAACCGACTGGAGGATACACAGTCCTCAAGTGTAATAAGTCTTCAGGTCACACAGACAGAAAGACTTCAGTGATGCCTAACACTCTTTGGCTCTAGGTGTTTGGGCTTTGTCCTCTCAAGGATTTCTCTCTCTCAAATGCTTCGAGGTGGGTTGCTCTCAAACGACAAAAGCCGTATACTAACTCTGAGCAGCCACCAATTTATGGTGTAGGGGGTGGGCTATTTATAGCCACTAGGCAACCTGACCTGATTTGTCCAAAATGACCCTGGGTCACTAAGGAACTGACACGTGTTCCAACGGTCAGATTTCAAACACACACGGCAACTTTACTTTGGCTACAAACAAAGCTGACTCATCCAACTCTGGATAAGATTTGCTCTCACTGTCTTCGCTCGAAGACATAGGATTTGGGTTGAGCATCACTTCAGTCACTCTGACTTAGTTCACTTGGACCCCACTTAACAGTACGGTGGTTCCTATGACTCAACAAAGAAGAAAAGGAAACAACGAAACCACACAGTCTTCGCGCTCCATAGTCTTCACTCAATGTCTTCTCATGTCATAGACTTCAGTGTGGATATCTTCACACACCACCATTGTCTTCAATGTCTTCATACATTTTTAGGGGTCATCTCTGGTAGGTAAACCGAATCAATGAGGGACACTACCTGCGTTATCCTGCAATTCTCACAAACGCATTAGTCCCTCAACCAACTTTGTCGTCAATACTCCAAAACCAACTAGGGGTGGCACTAGATGCACTTACAATCTCCCCCTTTTTGGTGATTGATGACAAACTGGTTGAAGTTTTCAACGGGGATAAAGTATGTGAAATTGTAAAGGATAGGAATTTGTCTTCATAAGTAGCAAGGGCTCCCCCTGAAGATGTGCATCTAAATAATTTTGCTTTTGGAATGCAAATGCACATGGAAGGTTGTACTTGTGGAGATCCACTTCAACTTATGAAGATAATTCATCATGCATGAAGTGATATAGCATATAGGATGACATGCATAATGAAAAATGGACGTCTGCAGGATGATTTAAGTGCGGAAGTTATCATCGCACGTGGAAATGCAAATAAGTAGCAGACGACCATCAAGTTTAAGTGTTACAACTCAAAAAACCAAATGTTTCAAAACGCAAGAGTTGTAAGCACGAGGCAAAGTATAATGCAACCGCCCATTTGAACCCGCTTGAAGACTATCAACTCATACGCTTCTCCCCCTTTTGTCAGTAATGACCAAAAAGGTTTGAAGACATAGAGCATCTACTCGTCTTCTTGATGAGTAGGTGAAGCAGCAGGGTTGTTGTCGTTGGGTGGCGGTGCAGATGAACTTGGTGCAGTGTCGATGCGCGCAGTAGTAGTAGGAGGTGGTGAAGTAGCATCATCTTCATCATTGATCACTCTGGCATTTACCATTGCTGCGGAGGAAGAATATTCAGAGTCTTCAAGAGATGGAGTTCTTCGTAAGACAGTATTCCGTGGAGGAGTGGAGTCAAACTGAAATCTTTCATTGAAGCCATCGTCTTGAAGATCTGCTTCAGCACTAAGCAGGTTCAAACTCTTCCATGATCGCCGGCAAGTTTCGTGAGCAACAAAGGCATTCTTGGTGGCAAGGTTGCGAATGCGATTGACATCCACCAAGAGGCTTTGCATCTGTCTCTTGAGCCAAAAGTGATGTTTATCCTATTTCTGATGAAGGGCCACAAGAAGTTCTCGATCATTGAGAACACGAGAATGCTTCCGAGGCCTTTGGGAAATGGTGCTTTCAGTGGCTTCAGTAGGTGCTCGATGAGGCAGACGAGTATTTCCAGCCAATGGATAGATTCGTGTAGCTGCTTGAACACCTTCAATGGGTTGAGTGAAGCTTTGGTGCTCGGCATTCTGAAGACAAAGAGGCTTCTTGGCAGGGTCAGGATATATAGCTTCAACTGACATATCAACCTCAGGTAGAAAAATCACATGATTGCGAGCAGAAGGTTGATAGTTGACAGTAGAGTGTCGCTTTATGAGGCGCATGACCCATGGAGCATAAAACTTCAGACCAAAGAGATCAAAGCCAGAGGCAGCAAGTTGTCTGATGAAGAAATCTTGTGCATTGAAGCTGATGCCATTGAAAATATAGAAGACCAGAGTCTTCATAGCTCCTTCAAGCTTTGCCGCTGATGAATGTCCTTTGATAGGCCATAGAGTCCGCCTGATGATGTGATATATGGTGCGTGGCAGATACTCAAGGTCTTCAACAAAGAACTCTGTTGGATATTCAGCATCACGGGGCAAAGGCTTCATCATGCTCAGCATCTGACTCATATTGGGTTCAGGCCTATGAAAGATGCTTTCCAGGGCATTGCGATGATGTTGACAGCCAGGTTCATAGAGTTCTCCGGGAGTGGACAGGCCTGTAAGCTCGATGAAATCCATAGCTTTGGCTTCATGATGAACGTTTCCGGTCATCCACTCGAGAACCCAAGTCTTTGTATCTCCTGTTGTAGTCGCGAATGTGCAGTGTGGCATAGAATTGAAGCAATAGTTCTTCATTCCAGTGTTCTTTATCTGTGATAAAACTGAGCAGCCCAGCATCACGAAAGCAGTCAAGTGCTTCTTCTAAGCAGGGGAGTCCAGTAATGGCTTCAGTGTCGAGACGCATATGAGGGAAGATGCGCCCTTGATCATACAAAACACAGGAGTAATAGCTTCGCTGCTGATGACTCCAGAACCGATCTGATGCAATTATTGGCTTCGTGTAGGGGTTCTTCGAGCTATCAAAGAATGTGTTGTGGCTCTTGAAGCCATTAGCATTGAAGGACCCGACAGCGGTGGCAGTACCAGGAAACCTTGGCAGTCTTGGCTTGGGCTTCTGGACTTGAGGCCTATGCTCAACATGATAGTCAAATTGAGGACCAGAGACATTAGGCGGAGGGACCAGAACGGGCCATCTGACTGTTGTTAGCTCTCCGTGGTTATATGCCTGCTCAATTGTATAGGGCCTTGGTGGCGGAACAGGAGCAGTGGCAGCAACTGAGGCTTCAGGCTGCACAACAGGTGCTTCAGGAGCAGTTGCCTCACTAGCTTCAGGTGCAGTGGTTGTTGCAAGCTCCACATTAGCTTCAGCCATGACAATGTCATTGGCTTCACTTGCGTTGGTTGTGGCAGCTTCAGGATTTTCAACCTCCACTTGAGGAGCTGGAGGGTCAGGCATTAACACGTTCACTTCATGAACTATTTCTTCAGGAATGGGGGGAGTAGAGACACGTTCTTCTTGACGTTCTTCATCGGCTGATGCAGCCGGATTGTCTTCAGCAGCAGGTGCTTCAGACGCAGAGACATTCACAGCAGGAGTGGCTTCTGAAAACACTTGACGTGCAACAGGTTGATGATGCACTTCTCCTTCTGGAATGCTCGGAAGAGGAGCTTGAGGCCTTGGTCCTTTGCGAAGCCTTTGAAGTACTGGCGACGCTTTTGGAGATGGAGTGGGCAGGCCCTCATCCTCTTCAGCTTGTACGGATGTTGTGACTTGTTGTTGTTGGGGAGTGTTGGGGGAGTCTTGTTCTTGCGGGCGATCAGCCCATAAATCATCCTGTGCAATTGGCGTCAGAGGCGACCAATGCTGATGAGTTCGCTGTTCATACGAACAGGCGATGATACCACATTGTATTCGATCTGAGGAAGAACTTCATCATCTTCAACATTGTCATGATGACCAATGTCTTCAGCAGCGGTGGGTTCAGCTGCTGGAATATCTTCAGCTTCAGGAGCCTCTGTGGAAGCAGGCTCATGAACAGTCATGTGAAGTTCTTGAGATGCAGATGCAGGATGAATCACTGAGATGGGTTCAACAAAAAGGGGCTCTGTGGGAGCAGCCCGATTCTTCTTGGTCTTGCGCTTCTTCTTGGAGGGAGCGGCATCAGAGGCTTCAGCATTCTTCCTCTTTCTGGTTTCTGCCTCTGCAGCCCTCATCTTCTTCTGTTCTGAAGCGGTTGTGGTGACCTTTGGCTTCGAGCCAGTCATGCTACTTAGGAAGATAATACGTGGAGCTTCTTGGCTTGAAGGCGCAGGCTGATCAGCAGTAAGCTTCTTCTTTTTCTTTGCTGCCATCTTGGGGTCAATGCCAGGACGGCCAAGTGACTTGCGCTTCTCAGCCTCATTGTAGGAAAGCACACACTTATCAGCCAAACTCTTCATGCGCTCACGAGAGCCTTGAGCTTCTTGACGCTTCTTCAGAAAAGCTTCTTTAAGCTCATGCATCATGACCTTAAAGTTCCTGACGTCTTGAACACTCAGCTTGGCCATATGCTTCTTGAATTGAGCCTTCTCATAATCAATCTTGTTCTTGAGCTCAACGATTCGCTGAGCGAGAGCCAGCTCAGAAGCAATGGCGCCATTCAAAGAGATGCTGAGGCCAATTGGAAGCTGTAAGTCTTCAAAGCTGACGTTGGGGGTGTCGAACCACTCATCAATAAAATTGTGGATGATGGCTACATCAAAGAGAGGCAAGTTGTTGAAGATTTCTGCTTCTTCCTTGCTCTTTATCAGCTGCTCAAGAGCATCATAAGCAAGATCTTCATCACTTGACAGATCAATGGGTTCTTCATGCAGAATGGCGGCATGAGTCAAGGCTTGATCAGTATACCTGACAAGTTGCTTTTTCTTCTCCGTCTTCTTGGAGATACAGGATTGATCTTCAGACTGAACACTGGCTTCAGGAGGTGCAGTGGCCAATGGCTTCACATGAGAAGCTTTTGGAGGTGCGGCTGATGATGAAGCCTTAACCTTCTTTGGCTTCTTTGGCCTTGGAGTAGGAGCAGGGGCTTCATCAGAATCATCATCATTGTTGGAATGATCCACTCTGGCACCATGAACCAAGACGTAGGAGATGAGACCATCAAGGTTTGCAAAGGGGCCAATTCTATTCTCTTCAGCTTCACGTGTCCCATCCTCACGGGGAGCAGAGGGACCAGGATTGAAGTCTAATCCCCATGACTTCTTGTTTTCCTTTGCTGAAGACATAGCAAACTGGAAGTTGCGCTTGAAGAGATTGTCATCGCGACACCAGAGCAATGATGATGGGTCGGCTTCTTCAGGCTGTGGCCCACGGACCATGCAAGGATAGAATTCTTGCGCAATGGCTTCAGCTTTGTTCTTGGGGGGAAGGCCTCGATAGAGAATATCACCCCAAGGGCTCTTGATAGCATTTTTCTCTGCGTACTCCTGGGTGACGAACTTGTACTTGTACCACTGTTTAGCCCAATAGCGTCGAATCCATTGGATGCGAGTCTTGCGCTGATTGTAATCTTCTTCAGGATCTGTTTTATACATTTCTGCCAGATCCTCAGGCAGATCCTTCGAAGTTCCCCCACGACGCTGTCTGCCACCTTTCCTGACTGATTTTTCTGCAGCCATGAACTTCAAGCTGAATGGCTTCAATACGTTCAAAGGCTTCAGAGATTTACGCTTGCTGGACAAGCAGGAACTGGCTTCAGGAGAATTGATATGATGCTGTAAGTATTCTGCAAACGAATGTAGACTATGAGAACCAAGGGATTCTCCCACGGACATGTACCTATGACAGCATTAGAGATGCGAGGGAAGGGGAAGAGATCATATGCATTCTCAGAAGATTTTGAAGATAAATCAGTTTGAAGACATTGACCTCATGATGCGAAGACATTCACTTATATGTGGTGAGTTGGTTCCAGATTTGTACCAATCCGTGAATAAGTACAAGTGAGGAATCAAACTAGATAGGAAATCTAAGTGAATAGACTAGGCATTATGAGATGCAGATAGAATAGATCTAACATTGAGTAGGCAGAAACCACTTTCGGTAAGTAGGATGAATCTATGAAGATCAAAAAGGTGGTAAAAATAGAGTTATAATTACCGCACGACGAACTGCTAGATGGGAAGAATGAGAGACCGAGCAGTTCAGCCCACCGTGCCCTAACTTGGCGAGGAAGGACACCTACGGCGACGGTGAAGAGGACGATGTCCGCGGCCGGCATGAGGACGGCGTCGGAGAAGTCGCGGCAGCTAAGCGCTTCGTCGCTGGAGTCATCGCGAGCTAGCGGTGGCGCTAGGGTTTTGACGGAGGTGGAGAGGTGGAAGACGGATTTCTTTACCGCAGGGGACAAGTATTTATAAGTAGGTGAGAGACACAACGCAATTACGCTGGTGCCCCTGGCGGTTCACATCTGAGGGGTACGTGGCAAGCATGCAACATACTTACAATTGTCCCACGTTCCCACGCCCGCCAAGTATGTCGGATGTTCATTCCGGCTTCTCCGGATATCGACAATTTAAATAGGACTTGATGTTTTGTCTCTGTGTCTTCTGCTGACAAGGATGCAGAGAAGACATTCGACAGTTTCAATAAAATGCATATGATTTAGACAGATAGAGTTTGAGATAGTAAGCATAGAGAGATTAGGGTCCGATCACATTCACTTAGTTCAAAGTATTCAACAGTGAGGACATAGCTATAAGTGAATGCTGTAGAGGATAAAACACTAGTATATATATATGCAGTCAAATCATTATAGCGCAGAAAAATCACGAAGATAAATTGAAACTGAAGACAAACCAAATGCGAAGTCTTTGCAAAATAACGCCATGAGTGAAACACTTCAAACAGAGAAATTTGGTGGTGGCGTTACCCACCGTATAGGAAGTATTAGACCCAGACACGGAGCACAATTATCGTGGCACTCCGAAGTCAAATTCCACGTTAATGTATTCACACTCAGAGTGTAAATCTTCATTGCTTGAAGATATAGATTACTTTGTGTGTTGCACATCTAAGTCATCAACACGCATAAGGGTTAGGATGTGTGCCTGATCACAGGACATTAGAGGATTCCAAGATATTTAGCTCACACCGTAACTTGCAAAACCTTTTCTCATCCAAGGGCTTTGTGAAGATATCTGCCAGTTGCTCTTCAGTGTTGACGTGCATTATATCTATATCTTTCTTCATAACATGATCTCTGAGAAAGTGATGACGTATTTCAATGTGCTTTGTCTTCGAGTGCTGGACTGGATTGTTGGCAATCTTGATGGCACTTTCGTTGTCGCAGAAGAGAGGGACTTGCTTCAGATCGATGCCATAGTCCTTGAGAGTTTGCTTCATCCACAGAAGCTGAGCACAACAAGATCCAGCAGCAATGTATTCAGATTCAGCAGTTGAGAGTGATACACAGTTCTGCTTCTTTGAAGACCAACAGACAAGTGATCGACCAAGAAAATGACATGTGCCTGATGTAGACTTGCGATCCACCTTGTCACCAGCATAGTTAGCATCCGAGAATCCAACCAGATCAAACCTTGAGCCCTTTGGATACCATAATCCGAGTGTTGGGGTGTAAGCCAAATATCTAAGAATTCGCTTCAGTGCTAAGTGATGCGATTCCTTTGGTGCTGCTTGGAATCGAGCACACATGCAAACACTAAGCATAATATCTGGCCTAGATGCACATAGGTAAAGTAAAGAACCAATCATGGAGCGGTATACCTTTTGATCGAACTCTTTACCATTGTCGTCGGGACCAAGATGATATTTGGCTGGCATTGGCGTGGTGTAACCTTTGCAATCTTGCATGCCGAACTTCTTCAGGCAATCTTTGAGATATTTTTCTTGAGATATGAAGATGCCATTTCTTTGTTGACGGATTTGAAGTCCAAGGAAGAACTTCAGCTCACCCATCATGGACATCTGATATTGCTCTTGCATCATAAATCCAAACTCATCACTGTACTTCTGGTTGGTGCAGCCGAAGATTATGTCATCAACATATATTTGGCACACAAACATTTCACCATCATATGTCTTCGTGAAGAGTGTGGGATCGAGGGATCCAGGTTTGAAGCCTTTGCACTTCAGGAAGTCTTTGATTGTATCATACCAGGCGCGAGGAGCTTGTTTGAGGCCATACAGTGCTTTGTTGAGTTTGTACACCATATCAGGATGTTTTGGATCTTCAAAGCCAGGTGGTTGTGCAACATATACTTCTTCTTCAATCTTGCCATTGAGAAATGCACTCTTTACATCCACTTGATATAGCAAGATGTTGTGATGATTAGCATAGGCTAGCAGTATGCGAATAGCTTCAAGCCTAGCAACAGGAGCAAATGTTTCATCGAAGTCAATTCCTTCAACTTGAGTATATCCTTGAGCCACAAGACGTGCTTTGTTTCTGACGACTTGACCATGCTCATCTTGCTTGTTTCGATATATCCACTTTGTTCCAATAATGTTATTCTTGCGAGGGTCAGGTCGCTTGACAAGTTCCCAAACATTATTCAGCTTGAACTGTTGAAGTTCTTCTTGCATGGCTTGAATCCATTCAGGTTCCATAAAAGCTTCAGCAACTTTCTTGGGTTCTGATATTGACACAAATGAAAAATGCCCACAGAAATTTGCTAGCTGTGTTGCTCTTGAGCGAGTAAGCGGACCAGGTGCATTGATGCTGCCAATTATCTTCTCAATTTGTACTTCATTTGCAACACGAGGATGAACTGGACGAAGACCTTGCTCATGCTGATCATTGTCATCATTGGAAGTATTGTCTTCGGTCTGAGCATTGTCTTCAGGTTGGTTTGGTGCAGAAATGATAAGTTCCTCTTCAGGCTGTGCTTCAGAGGGCATGATCTCACCAGTTCCCATCAACTTGATAGATTCACAGGAAGGAGCTTCATCAAGTGTACTTGGCAGAATTTCTCTTTGTGAACCATTGGTTTCATCAAATCGCACATCCACTGTTTCAACGATTTTGTAGTGGAAGAGGTTGAAGACTCTGTAAGAGTGCAAATCCTTTCCATAGCCAAGCATGAAGCCTTCGTGAGCTTTGGGTTCAAATTTTGACTTGTGATGGGGATCCTTGATCCAACATCTAGCACCAAAGACTCTGAAGTAGCTGACATTTGGCTTCTTGCCAGTGAGGAGCTCATAGGATGTTTTGCCCAGAAGCTTATGGATGTAGACACGGTTAATGATGTGACAAGCTGTATCAATGGCTTCAGGCCAGAACTTTCTTGGTGTCTTGTACTCGTCAAGCATTGTTCGAGCCATCTCGATGAGGGCTCTGTTCTTGCGCTCTACAATGCCGTTTTGCTGAGGTGTGTATGGAGCAGAAAATTCATGAGTGATTCCCATTGTATCCAGATAAAGATCAAGCCCGGTGTTCTTGAATTCAGTGCCGTTATCACTTCTGATATGCTTGATCTTGACGCCATAGTTGTTCATTGCTCGATTGGCGAATCGTCTGAAGACATCTTGTACTTCAGTCTTGTAGAGAATTATGTGCACCCATGTGTATCTTGAGTAGTCATCAACAATGACGAAGCCATAGAGACACGCCGTTGTTGTGAGGGTGGAGTAGTGGGTAGGTCCAAATAAGTCCATGTGTAGCAGCTCGAAGGGTTGAGATGTTGTCATGATGGTCTTTGAAGGATGCTTGGCCCTTGTCATCTTTCCAGCTTCGCAGGCACCACACAGATGATCTTTCTTGAACTTGACACCTTTGATGCCTATGACATGCTTCTTCTTGACGAGAGTGTGCAAGTTCCTCATGCCTGCATGCCCCAGCCTTCGATGCCAAAGCCAGCATTCTGAAGCTTTAGCAAGAAGACATACAGCAAGTTTTGGACCTGCTGAGAAATCTACCATGTATAGATCACCTTTCCTATACCCTTCAAAGACTAGAGATTTGTCAGATTCCATTAGTACAAGGCAACGATATTTTCCAAATATCACAATCATGTTTAAGTCACAAAGCATTGAGATAGACATTAAGTTGAATCCAAGGGATTCAACAAGCATCACTTTATCCATGTGTTGATCCTTTGAGATTGCAACTCTACCTAGACCTAATACTTTGCCTTTACCAGTGTCATCAAATGTGATTTGACTCTTGTCGGATGGACGTAAGGTTGAGTCCATGAGAAGACTTTGATTGCCAGTCATGTGATTAGTGCATCCGCTGTCAATAATCCATTCTGAAGCTTTTGGTGTACCCTATAATGCAGTTAGAGGGATAGGCTTCACAATGTATGTTGTGAAGCATAAGCATTTGATGCACACTTGGATTATCATAGCATAGATGAGAGTTAGCACACAGTATGACAGGTAAGCGATTCATATGTGGAATACATATTAAGTTATTTTATCATGCGTCCCTTTGTGTTTTAGGTCCCCAGCAATTATATCGGACGCCATTGATTGCTGGTTGGAGACCACATTCTGCAAAAGAGAGTTAATTCTTCTTCACCACCCACATTTTTAGGGGTGGCTTAGAAGCAATGAGTCTAAGTGCAGCATCTGAGAATTTCGGCTTTGAAGCCCTAGCAAATAGCCTTGCAGGAGATGAATGATACTCATGTGAATAAGCAGAAAAGTTCTTAGTTTTATGAGCATAGCGATTTGAAGACACACGCTCATATTCATGAGTCTGAGTATGATTTCCCTGCAAAACATTGGCGTTAGGGTGACTCAAGTGAGTCCTGTGTTCGTAAGTAGCCGTTGGACCATATGATGCCTCTGGTCTGGGGTTTGTCTTCTTCCCTGATGGTGTCATGATGACATTCACTGGAAGATTCTCAAGGCAGCTTTTGGAACCCAGATCTTCTTCATAGGAGATCCATTCCTGCAGTTAGTGCCAATATACCTTGCAAACACTTCACCATTCTGATTTTTGAACAGTTTATAGTTTGCATCAAAGGATTCATCAATGATAATAGGATTAGCACAGGTAAATCCAGATAAAGTAGATGGATCCACTGAAGGTTCCTTTGCAGCAACCCATGTGGTTTTGGGATACTGCTCAGGCTTCCAGTAGGAACCATCAGCATTCATTTTCCTCTCGAACCCAACACCCTCTTTCCTAGGGTTTCGGTTCAGAATCTGCTTTTTGAGGACATCACAAAGTGTCTGATGCCCTTTCAGACTTTTATACATCCCTGTTTCAAGCAATGTCTTCAACCTAGCATTTTCATCAGCAATAGTAGTGGTATCCTCAGAAGAGGGGTTAGTTACCACATCAGTAGTTGAAGATAGAGCAACAGTAGCAGCAGTGGAACGTTCAGCAATAAAGGTAGCGTTATCACGCTCAATGCATTTTAAGCATGGTGGTTCAAATTCATCCTGAGCGGGACTGATCTATTGAGCGCGAAATGACTCATTCTCTTTTTGAAGATCTTCATGAGTCACTTTCAGTTTCTCAAGCTCTTGCTTCCTTTGAAGATAATCATAGGAGAGCTTTTCATAAGTGGTTGAGAGCATCTCATGAAGACTTTCAAGTTCTTGATACTTAGCATGAAGATTTTTTATGTCTTCAACTAAGGACTATGAACGTGTCATTTCCGCGTCCAACAGGTCATCGCTTTTGTCTAACAGTTTTTTAGTATGTTCCATAGCCCTTTGTTCTTTTGTAGCAATTTTAGCAAGTGTTTTGTAGGTGGGTTTAGATTCACAATCAGAGTCATCTTCACTTGATGTTTGAAAGTAAGCATCACGCGATTTTACCTTGGCACCGCGTGCCATGAAGCAGTAGGTGGGAGAAAGATCGTCCTTGTCATCATCAGCGTTGGTGTGGGAGTCATTGTCTTCAGTGTTGAAGATGGACTTTGCGACGTAGGCTGTGGCCAGAGCCAGACTTGCAACACCAGAGTCGAACTCAGCTTCAGATTCCACCTCTGCCTCCTCAGAAGCAGACTCCTCCTCTGAATCCATTTCCTTGCCAGCAAAAGCACGAGCCTTGCCAGATGAGCTCTTCTTGTGAGATGAAGACATTGATGAGGACTTGGAAGAAGACTTCGAAGATTTCTTCTTCTTCTTGTCATTGGAGTCATATTCCTTGCTCTTCTTATTCTTCTTCTCGTTGTCCCACTGAGGACACTCAGAGATGTAGTGCCCAGGGTTCTTACACTTGTGACATGTTCTCTTCTTGTTGTCTTGAGTGGAAGCTTCATCATTTCTTGAACTGGATCGTGAAGACTTTCTGAAACCCTTCTTCTTGGTGAATTTCTGGAACTTCTTCACAAGCATAGCAAGCTCCCTTCCAATGTCTTCAGGATCGTCAGAACCACAGTCAGATTCTTCTTCTTCAGATGAGGAAACAACTTTTTCCTTTAAAGCACGAGTTCGGCCATAGTTGGGGCCATAGATATCTCTTTTCTCAGAAAGCTGGAACTCATGTGTGTTGAGCCTCTCAAGTATATCAGACGGATCGAGTGTCTTGAAGTCAGGACGTTCTTGTATCATGAGGGCAAGGGTGTCAAAGGAGGTGTCAAGTGATCTCAGCAGTGTCTTGACAATTTCATGCTTGGTGATGTCAGTGGCGCCGAGAGCCTGAAGCTCATTTGTGATGTCGGTGAGGCGATCAAACGTGAGCTGGACATTTTCATTGTCGTTTCTCTTGAAGCGATTGAAGAGATTGCGAAGAACACTGATCCTCTGGTCTCTCTGTGTAGAGACGCCTTCATTGACCTTGGACAGCCAGTCCCAGACTAGCTTTGACGTTTCCAGAGCACTCAGACGGCCATACTGTCCTTTGGTCAGATGACCACAGATGATGTTCTTTGCAGTCGAGTCCAGTTGAATGAACTTCTTGACATCAGTAGGGGTGACACCTTCACCAGTTTTGGGAACGCCATTCTTGATGACATACCAGAGGTCGACATCAATGGCTTCAAGATGCATGCGCATCTTATTCTTCCAGTAGGGATATTCTGTTCCATCGAACACGGGGCAAGCAGCGGAGACTTTGATTATCCCTGCAGCCGACATAGCTAAACTCCAGGTGGTTAAACCAAATCACATAGAACAAGGGAGTACCTTGCTCTGATACCAATTGAAAGTGCTAGTTATCGACTAGAGGGGGGGTGAATAGGCGATATTTATGAAAGTCTTCAAAACATGGAAGTTTCGAAGACAAACAAGAGAAACAACCTAATTGATATGCAGCGGAAGATAAACTACAACAAGCAAGCCATAATCAAATATGCAATAGCATTAACGTTCGAAGATTAATAGCAGCTAGGTAGTAGGATCAGGATGGCAGATAGTATGAAGCCAATCAACAATAGTAGTCAAGCAATGAAGTCAATCAAATAAGACGATAAGCAATGACTTCACGAAGACAAACTCAAAGTAAAGGAGGGAAGATATAGAACAGTTGCTTGTTGAAGACACAGGATTTGATGGCCCAGTTCCAGTTGCTGTGACAACTATACGTCTGGTTAGGGAGGCTGAGATTCAACTCAGAAGACCGTGTCTTCACCTTATTCCCCTTGAGCTAAGGTCACTTAGTCCTCGCCCAATCACTCTGGTAAGTCTTCAAGGTAGACTTCCAAACCTTCACAGACTCCGTTCACCCGGCAATCCACAATGACTCTTGGATGCTCAGAACGAGACGCCTAACCGGCTGGAGGATACACAGTCCTCAAGTGTAATAAGTCTTCAGGTCACACAGACAGAAAGACTTCAGTGATGCCTAACACTCTTTGGCTCTGGGTGTTTGGGCTTTGTCCTCGCAAGGATTTCTCTCTCTCAAATGCTTCGAGGTGGGTTGCTCTCAAACGACAAAAGCCGTATACTAACTCTGAGCAACCACCAATTTATGGTGTAGGGGGTGAGCTATTTATAGCCACTAGGCAACCCGACCTGATTTGTCCAAAATGACCCTGGGTCACTAAGGAACTGACACGTGTTCCAAGGGTCAGATTTCAAACACACACGTCAACTTTACTTGGGCTACAAGCAAAGCTGACTCATCCAACTCTAGATAAGATTTGCTCTCATTGTCTTCGCTCGAAGACATAGGATTTGGGTTGAGCATCACTTCAGTCACTCTGACTTAGTTCACTTGGACCCCACTTAACAGTACGGTGGTTCCTATGACTCAACAAAGAAGAAAAGGAAACAACGAAACCACATAGTCTTCGCGCTCCATAGTCTTCACTCAATGTCTTCTCATGTCATAGACTTCAGTGTGGATATCTTCACACACCACCATTGTCTTCAATGTCTTCATACATTTTTAGGGGTCATCTCCGGTAGGTAAACCGAATCAATGAGGGACACTACCTGCGTTATCCTGCAATTCTCACAAACGCATTAGTCCCTCAACCAACTTTGTCGTCAATACTCCAAAACCAACTAGGGGTGGCACTAGATGCACTTACAGTATCCCTCGTCTTGATGGGGCTTTCATCTTCTATCTTTACCATGGGTTGTCGCATGCTTTGTTGTTATCTTTCTAGTAAGCTTGTGTATCCGTTTGCTTCTTGTGTGTGTGTGGGAAGGTCATGTCTTGCACCTTGTATCTCATTTATCCAAGACTATGTTGATGCTTAACGCTCATCCTTATATTAGTCTTCTCAAGTGCTTTGCCATGACTTACACACAACTTTTTGGTTGAGCCTATTCTTAAGTTGCCTCTTTTACATGTTATTCAACCATGTGTTTGTTACAAGTGCTAGGCTTTGTTTCCAATATGGTAACTTTCACTTGTTGTAAGTTTCTATTGATTTTGGGGGAGCTATGATCCTATTTTGTGCACTTTGTATCCAAATACAAATATTCTTATGTGTGCACAAATCATGGGGAGCTTCTCTAGTTTCTTTATAACACTCATTTGCTCATATCATAATATCTTTTTCATGTGGCTCATAGGAGCATTGGTCTTGTTAGTTCAATTCGTATCTTTTTATAGCTTGTTTCAATTGGTATCTTTTCATAGCTTGTTTCAATTGGTATCTTTTGATTACCTGATTGCTTATTTCTCTCTTTGTTATGTCTTTATGGCATATCATTCTTTAGCAATCTTTGAGCCTCAATTTATTTTGTCTTCCTCCAAGTATTTACCTTTGGATATGTGTAGTGCATTCCACTCTCTTATTGAGAAATACACAATTTATGGAGGAACACAATTTATATTGGCCTTCTTAGCTTTTCGCCCATTTTGGCAATCGATGTCAATGGGGGAGAAGTTTCAGAGAGTTTTACGGAAAAGTTTAGAGAGTCATCTCTTTATCTCTTCTTGCTTTGATTTTGTTCCCAAGCTTTTGCATCTCATACGCATGCATCATTGGTTGTTGCATTGCATGGTGATGCATAATTCCTTATATAAACTCTCTTGAAAGTGATTGTCATAAATTATCAAAATGGGGGAGATTGAAAGGACATGCGGTGCCCCCATGTGTGGTTTTGGTAATTGATGACATTCTCTATGGACTAATGGTTGCATTGAGTTATATTTGAAGGATTTGTCCATAGGCTTTTCTTGAATTCCATGTGTTGGTTTCAAGGAGTTTATGAGTTGATCAAGGTGCTATTAAGGAATTATCCAAAGATTGGTCTTGTGAGTGTTGAGCTTATTGCAAGCATGTCTTGAAGAAGAAGATTGTGTGATCATTCATGTATACCTTCAAGACATCATCCAAATGTAGAGAGTTGGAAAGATTCAAGGTTGATCAAGACTAAGTCAAGAGTGAATCAAGTTGATCAACATACAAAGCATACAAGATGTACCGGGGGATCAAGTGATCCCATCGTATGGTAAGCATTGTCCATTACACTTTGTGTACTAACCCATGGTCTTCGTGAGAGTTCTTTGTGGGGTTAGGATGTGGTGTGCATGTTCAAGTGATGCATCACGAAGAGATCGAGTGCTTGAATATTGCTGTCCATTGTGGTGACAATGGACTTGTGAAAATGTTCCAAAGAGTGGCTCACCCATAGTGGAGTATGGGGGAGCAATCAACTAGTCTTCATTGAGCAAACACAATCAATAAAGGTGGTCCAACTTGAGGGAGTCAAGATCGTCATCATCTAGCTCAAGTGGACTTCGTGCAAGGCAAAGGTTTGCCCTTGATAGGTTTTATATTTTACCGGTCTCATGGTGATAGTTTGGAGACCGGGTTATAGGATCGATAGCCGTACTATCAAGGGGGGCTCTCAAGTGAGTAGCATGATCGTATCGTTTGTCGAGAGCTCAAACCATTGCATCCTTGCATCATCTTTATTTGTTATTATTTGTATTTTCTTTTGAGGTTTTAGAGCTTGTGGTTATCTTCGTGACAAGCTCTAGTTCATCGAAAACGGATTTCATATGCTTCTTCTATCGCGTTTTCGGTGTTAGAGGTTTTACCAGTCTTTTTCGAGGAAGGGTTCTCACCATTTTCTCATGGGACTTTTCTAATTTGCTTCTTATTGATATTTCTATCAAGATTGTGTTAGCCCATGTTGTTATATTTCCAACAAACTTGGTTTCGTTGAATTTGGAGTCCGTTTACAGAAGTTGTGGCAGTTTTGGTGTTCTGACAAGGCTACAGCGGTACTACCGTGGACAGGAGCGGATGTATTTTTTTACTACCGCTCCAGAGTGGTACTACCACGGCTACTACAGTGGTAGTACCGCTCCGGACCAAAAACTCATCACAAGTCCAGCGGTGGTAGGCACAGATGTATTTTTTTAGTACCGCTCGCAAGCAGTAGTACCGCTACCCTTTGAGGTAGTACCGCTACCCCTAGCGGTAGTACCGTGAGGTCTAGCGGTAGTACCTCTCTGTGCGGGTTGTGAGCATAACGGTTGGATTTTCCCCACCTATAAAAGAGGGTCTTCTTCCCCAATGAACCTTATCCTTTGAGCTCGTGTTCTTCCCCCATTGTTGACCTTCTTCGAGCTTTCTAACTCTCAATCCCTCCATGGATTCTTGCTAGTTTTTGAGGGAAAAGAGAGAGGAGATCTAGATCAACATTTCCACCAATCACTTTCTCCTCTATGTGAGGGGAACCCCTTGGATCTAGATCTTGGAGTTCTTGGTGTTCTCCTTCTTGTTCTTCCTCTCATTTTCTTCCCTAGCATTAGTTGCTTTGGTGGGATTTGGGAGAGATGGCACTCTGTGTGCCCTTGCCATTGCATTTGGTGCATCGGTTTGAGTTCTCCATGGTGATACGTGGAAGTTACAAGTTGAGAAGCTTATTACTCTTGGGTGCTTGGTACCCTTGAGCTTGTTCCTCTTGGGTGCTTGGGCGCCCTAGACGGTTGGTGGTGTTCGGAGCTCAATCATTGTGGTGTAAAGCTCCGCGAAAGCGTCGGGGGTCTCCAATTAGGTTGTGGAGATCGCCCCGAGCAATTTGACGGGTACCAGTGACCGCCCCAAAGGTTGCCAAAGTGTACGGGTTCGGTGATTGCCCCCAAGGGTTGCCATTTGTACGGGTTCAGTGACCGCCCCAAAGGGTCCCTTAGTGGAATCATGGCATCTTGCATTGTGCGAGGGCGTGAGGAGATTGCGGTGGCCCTAGTGGCTTCTTGGGGAGCATTGTGCGTCCACACCGCTCCAAACGGAGATTAGCATCCGCAAGGGTGTGAACTTCGGGATACGTCGTCTTCTCCACGTGCCTCGGTTATCTCTTACCCGAGCCCTTTACTTATGCACTTTACTTTTGTGATAGCCATATTGTTCCTTGTCATATATCTTGCTATCACTTAGTTGTTTATCTTGCTTAGCATAAGTTGTTGGTGCACATAGGTGAGCCTAGTTGTTGTAGGTTTTGTGCTTGACAAATTAACCGCTAGGTTTATTCCGCATTTTTTCAAGTCTAAACCATAATTATTTTAAAGCGCCTATTCATTCCCCCCTCTAGGCGACATCCTCGGTCTTTCAATGGCCCCCCTAGCAGGCCCCCGACGCCCATTGTAACATCCCAATTTTCAATTTGGATTTATACTTAGATCATCATATGCATATCATATTTATTCTTGCATTTTGTTGTAATCCTGGAAATCTTAAGCAACTCAAGGACCCAAGAAGAGAGTTGGAGGTTTCACAAAATTCATATTTGAATTTATTTCAAATTTGAAAAAATGATCAATTTGATTATATTAATTTTCTCTCCAATTATTTCCAATATTAAAAATATATGAGAGAAGATAATAAAAGTTCTTCAACCTAAGAGAAATATTGGAGAAAGAATTTTAAAATCAAATTATGATTTTATTGGTATTTTATTTGAATTAGAAAAATATTGCATTTTTGGAAATTGCATCTTAGTCCAGAAAAATGTTCATCTTGTCCTAAGTATTAGGTTTGGACGGTCAAATTTGTTTCTGGAATTTTTAGATTTTTCTTTATATTTATTTAGGATGTTTCCTCACAGCGAAATTGTTTTTTAAAAAAGAAAAAAAACGTTCGGACTAACTAGGCCGAAGCCCAGCCGGCCCAGCGCCGCGGCGCCCGTCTCCCCCGAGCGAGAGGACCCCCGCAGCCGCACGCCGCGAGTCCGGCTCGGACCCGCGCGCCGCCGCCCCCTCCCCCAAGCCACCACCCCCCGAGGCCCTTTATAAGGCGCCGTCACCCCGCCGCCTCCTCCACCTCTTGTCGCACCACCGTCCGCAGCAGCAGCAGCACCGAGCCGCTGCCGCCGTCGCCGCGCGCTTCCTGACGCCCGCGCCGCAGCTCCGCTCCACCGCCATCCCCGCGTAGCCACCGCTCCGCCGCCGTCGCCTCGCCCGCCTCGCGCCGTCGCCCACACCGCGCCGCGACTGGAGCCGAAGCCGCCGCCATTGAAGCCGTCGCCGTCGAACCGGTAAAGACTGGCCGAACCCAGGTTTTTTCGGTTTATTTTCTTCGGTTCAGTTTAGATCAGTTTTTCGTTAGGGTTTTATAATTTAACAAACGTCTGTTCATTTTAACGAACAATTTTTGTCGGTTAAGTTCTGTTAGCGAACGATCGCACCGTAGGATTTTTCTTTTTAGTTTATTTTCGGCTAGGGACCTATCCGCGAATAGTTTTCTCACGATTTAGCCCCTGATCTTAAAACTAGCATAACTTTTTACTCGTTTATCCAAATTAGATGAAACCGGCGCCTAAATCTTCGTATCATTCTGTTCTTTCCAGTTAACCAACTTGAACATGATTTTGG
Organism: Triticum aestivum; assembly: GCF_018294505.1. Classification (NCBI taxonomy): domain Eukaryota; kingdom Viridiplantae; phylum Streptophyta; class Magnoliopsida; order Poales; family Poaceae; genus Triticum; species Triticum aestivum. The sequence goes on from NC_057813.1 coordinate 508,986,796, forward strand.
TACTATAAAATTTGAGTTTAGTCCAGATTAGTAAATGATCTTGTTTCGTTCGTATTTTGAGTTTCGTTTCTCCGTTTGAGTTGAATCTTTTTTCAAATCATAGCTAATCACTTGTACCTACTATTAAGATCTAATCCACATGATAATATTGCTGTTAGGTTTGACTTTTGTTAGTTTAAGCCATTTGCTTGGTTCGTGTTTGATTTGGATCTTTTCTCGGTTTTCCCGTTGTTCTGTCTGAGTGATTGCTTATGTATGCTACTGTTTGTCTATGCTAGATTACCCGGAGTGCGAAGCTTGTTACTACGAATCTCTAGAGTTTGCAGATCGTCAGCAAGGCAAGTTACACTTTGATCATACTCTTTTATACCCAATTTTTACTATGCATTAGTATTACCCTCTCAAACAATTGCATGAGTAGGATTGGGAACATGTGGTTTGGTTGTAGTACTTGAGGTAGGAACCTAATACCTTTTGATCACCCCGGGAATATACGTTATGCTTATTATTGCTTAGCCACACTCGTAGATGGGGATTGGATCATGATTTACGCATGGAAGTTCGAGAGTTATTTTAATCATGGATAACATTAAGGTGGCAACTTTAATATACATCTGGGTGGATTGGTTGAGGCACCTGGGGAACCCAGTGTTGCCTGTTTTTGGGAAATCCTGGAGTACCCATGTGATTTTTCCTATGGTTCGTCAGCCAGGCTCAAAGGGATCATAATATTATTCATGCTATAAACTTTCCTGTGCAGCCACAAGCCATTATGGGCTCTGGCATAGTTGAGTAAGTTGCGTGAGCTCTTGAAGAGGTGGACTAGCAGATGTAGGGGAAAGTAGGTGTACCAGTCCGCCCGGAGTAGAGCTTGATGTCTACTACACAACCTTCTTCTTGTAGACGTTGTTGGGCCTACAAGTGCACATGTTTGTAGGACAGTAGCAAATTTCCCTCAAGTGGATGACCTAAGGTTTATCAATCCGTTGGAGGCGTAGGATGAAGATGGTCTCTCTCAAACAACCCTGCAACCGAATAACAAAGAGTCTCTTGTGTCCCCAACACACCCAATACAATGGTAAATTGTATAGGTGCACTAGTTTGGCGAAGAGATGGTGATACAAGTGCAAAATAGATAGTAGATAAAGGTTTTTGTAATCGGAAATTATAAAAACAGCAAGGTAGCAAGCAATAAAAGTGAGTGTAAATGGTATTGCAATGATAGGAAACAAGGCCTAGGGTTCATACTTTCACTAGTGCAAGTTCCCTCAACAATAATAACATAGATAGATCATATAACAATACCTCAACATGCAACAAAGAGTCACTCCAAAGACACTAATAGCGGTGAACAAACGAAGAGATTATGGTAGGGTACGAAACCACCTCAAAGTTATTCTTTCGGATCAATCTATTCAAGAGTTCATACTAGAATAACACCTTAAGACACAAATCAACCAAAACCCTAATGTCACCTAGATACTCCATTATCACCTCAAGTATCCGTGGGCATGATTATACGATATGCATCACACAATCTCAGATTCATCTATTCAACCAACACAAAGTACTTCAAAGAGTGCCCCAAAGTTTCTACCGGAGAGTCAAGAACATGTGCCAAACCCTATGCATAGGTTCATGGGCGGAACCCGCGAGTTGGTCACCAAAACATACATCAAGTGGCACATGATATCCCATTGTCACTACAGATAAGCACGGCAAGACATACATCAAGTGTTCTCATAAAAGACTCAATCCGATAAGATAACTTCGAAGGGAAAACTCAATTCATCACAAGAGAGTAGAGGGGGAGAAACATCATAAGATCCAACTACAATAGCAAAGCTTGGGATACATCAAGATCGTGCCATAGAGGGAACACGAGAGAGAACACGAGAAAGAGAGATCAAACACATAGCTACTGGTACATATCCTCAGCCTTGAGGGTGAACTACTCCCTCCTCGTCATGGATAGCGCCAGGATGATGAAGATGGCAACCGGTGATGGGTTCCCCCTCCGGCAGGGTGCCGGAACGGGCTCCCGAGAGGTTTTTGGTGGCTACAGAGGCTTGCGGCGGTGGAACTCCCGATCTATCTTGATACTCAATGTTTTTAGGGTACGTAGGCTTATATAGGCGAAAGAAGTCGGTCGGGAGGTGCTCGAGGGGCCCACGAGACAGGGGGGCACGCCCATTAGGGGGGGGGCGCCCTCCTATCTCCTGGCCTCCTCGAGGGTCTTCTAACGTGAACTCCAAGTCTCCTGGGTGATACTCTTCCCAAAAATCACGCTGCCGAAAGTTTCATTCCATTTGGACTCCGTTTGATATTCCTTTTCTTTGAAATACTGAAACAGGAAATAAAACAACAATATGGGCTGGGCCTCCGGTTAATAGGTTAGTCCCAAAAGTAATATAAAATTGTATAATAAAGCCCATAATCATTCAAAACAGGTAATATAATAGCATGGAACAATCAAAAATTATAGATACGTTGGAGACGTATCAAGCATCCCCAAGCTTAATTCCTGCTCGTCCTCGAGTAGGTAAATGATAAAAACAGAATTTTTGACGTGGAATGCTACCTAGCATGATTCTCAATGTAATTTCTCTTTATTGTGGCATGAATGTTCAGATCCAAGTGATTCAAAATAAAAGTTCATATTGACAAAAGAAATAGCAATACTTCAAGCATACTAATAAAAGCAATCATGTCTTCTCAAAATAACATGGCTAAAGAACGTTCATCCCTACAAAATCATATAGTTAGGCTATGCTTCATTTTCGTCACACAAAGATGTTCCCAACTTCTATACCCCCGATGACAAGGCAAGCAATTATTTCATACTTAAATAATCTCAAACTTTTTCAACCTTCACGCAATACATGAACGTGAGCCATGGATATAGCACTATGGGTGGAATAGAATATAATGATGGGGATTGTGTGGAGAAGACAAAAAAGGAGAAAGTCTCACATTGATGGGGATAATCAACAGGCTATGGAGATGCCCATCAATTGATGTCAACATGAGAAGTAGGGATTGCCATGCAACAGATGCACTAGAGCTATGAATGAATGCTCAACAAAAGAAAACTAGTGGGTGTGCATCCAACTTGCTTGCTCAAGAAGACCTAGGGCATTTGAGGAAGCCCATGAAAGTGCGTTATATCGACTAGAGGGGGGGGGGTGAATAGGCGATTTTTATGAATTCTTCACTGAGGAATTTGCCGGTGAGGAAATTCCTTAGCGAAGAACTACTAGCAGCGGAATATGCACTCAGAAGTAAGCATAACAGGATACAGACATAGTCATCATGATGAAATGAAGACAAGCACAGAGTACAGGAAGCGTAAACACATGATAACACAAGATGAAGACAAACAGACTAAAGAAATTGAACTGAGGAAATTGAGAAAGTCTTCAGTCAAAGTTGTACGTCTGGTTGGAGCGGCTGAGTATTTAAACTCGAGGACACACAGTCCCGGACACCCAGTCACTGAGCACGCAGCTCAGGACACCAAGTTCTCACTGTATTCTCCTTGAACTAAGGTCACACAGACCTCGTCCAATCACTCGTGGTAAGTCTTCAGGCGACTTCCAAACCTTCACAGACTTGGTCACTCGGCGATCCACAATTCCTCTTGGATGCTCTAGACCATGACGCCTAACCGTCTGGAAGAAGCACAGTCTTCAAAGGTAACAAGCGTCGGATCCATGCAGGATCAATCTCTTCAGTGATGCTCAATCACTTTGGGTTTGTAGGTGTTTGGGTTTGGGGTTTTTCCTCACTCGATAATTTTCGCTCAAAGTCCTCGGAGGATGGGTTGCTCTCAAATGACAAGTGTCAGTTTCTCTCGGAGCAGCCGACCAGCTAGTGGTTGTAGGGGGCGGCTATTTATAGCCTAGGGAGCAGCCCGACATGATAAGACATAAATGCCCTTGTCTGATATGACCGTTAGGTGGATAAGATATTTTGGGACAGCTGGCGCGCAGCACAGCAATGGTCGGAAATTTGACTCTCAAATTCCTCAGGGCTATCATGTTCCTCACTGTGTAGGCAATCTGCATTGGCGAATTCCTAACTCCTCAGTCAGAACAAATTCCTCAGTGACCAGAAGAACTTCATCTCTGTCACTGAAGAAATTGACTGAACTGTATGAGATTTCCAAAGGCTTCACTCGAAGGGTTTGGTAGGTGTAGGATTTTGAGTTGAGCATCACATGGAAATTTTTCCTTAGTATTTCCTCGACCCCCTTTAACAGTACGGTGTTTCCTATGACTCAAGAAAGAGAAAAACAAAACTATGAAAATGAAAGTCTTCAAGCTTCATATTCCTCGCATGAATATCAAGTCTTCACGGATACACCAATTTCTTCACTTTCAAAGTCTTCATGAAAGTCTTCAGGAATACCAAAATCTTTAGTCGAAGATATGCATTTTTAGGGGTCGACTTTCTCTGTAAATATCAAACTCCTCATAGACTTATAGACCTGTGTACACTCACAAACACATTAGTCCCTTAACCTATAAGTCTTCAATACACCAAAATCACTAAGGGGCACTAGATCCCCCTTTTTGGTGATTGATGACAATATAGGTTAAGTTTTCAACGGGGATAAACATATGAAGTGTAAGTACTAATATTGAGGAATTTGATTACAAGATATAGAAGAACTCCCCCTAAAGATGTGCATAGTGAGGAATTTGCTTTTGAAGCAATGCACACTTGAAGAGTTGAATCATGGAGATCTCCCCCTATATCTTGTGATTCATACACGCATTTGACATATAATATGAAGAATTTGAACTGCATGATGAAATATGGTGCCTGATGAAATTCAGCATGCGTGCAATAATATTAATGAGGAACAAGCATGCAGAATAACGCATCAAGAGTATCAGATCACAGTGCATCAAAAGTATCAGAGCACCATCGAGTTTAAGATTACAACTCGATCCAATAAAGTTTTAGAAGAACGAGAGTTGTAACTTAGCCAAAAAAACGCCCATATAATAGACCCGCTTGAAGACTAACTCAAATTTCTCCCCCTTTGTCATCGAATGACCAAAAGGATCAAAACTGAGGACTAACGCCCCTGAAGAATATCAAGTTGATGGAAGAGCGCCAGCGTTGTCAGGGTCGGTAGTCGTAGTAGGGCCTGCCGCAGTGTCGTCCAAATGTTCAATTTCATTAGTGTCGCGCGATGAAGAATAGGAGCTGGCCACCAAGGAAGGAACCTTGACCTTCTTGAATTTTTTCGGTGGAGGTGCAGACCAGTCAAATTCTTCCTTGAGACCCATATTCTTCAGATCTGTAGCGCTGTAGACATGTGATAGAATAGCCCAGGTACGGTTGAAGGTTTCATGGAGGTAGTAGTGGTTTTCCTTCACTGCATTGTGTGTTGATGTCATGTTGTGAAGAATGGAACCAAACTGACGTTTGACCCATTGATGATTGCGATCAACCTTCTGATGAAGACTGAGGAGTAACTCACGATCAGTCATCACTCTGGGTGCTGTGGCTTGAGGATCTTGCTTGGCGGCAGAGTCATGTGTGGCAGAGTCATCATTGGTGGAGTAGGATGCAGCCTTGCGAAATTGACCATCCAATGGACGAATGCCTTCATCTATCACAACAGTTGCCTTGCCTTTGTCATCAGCTGAGGAATATGTCCGTTTGAGGGCTTCAATCGGAGGCAAGTAGCTGCCATGGTTCAAAGTGTCAGCTTTGTAATTTAGTGAAGCCCTTGTCCTGATGAATCTCATAATCCATGGTGCATAAGGCTTCAACTCAAATGGTGACATAGCAATATTCGCCAGAGTCCTCATGAAGAAATCATGGAAGTTGACGGGAACGCCATGAATGATATTGAAAAGCATGTTCTTCATGATGCCAACGACTTCTTCATCATCTGAGTCGTGGCCTTTGATAGGACTCATTGTCTTCGTCAGAATGCGATAGACAGTCCGAGGCACATATAGTAATTCCTTGACGAGGAATTTGGTTCGAGGAGCCTGCCCTGGCTTCAAAGGCTTCATCAGCACTTGCATGAAATGATTGGAAAGCTCAGGTTCACTGTAGACGCAACGAGCACCGTCAACGAGCACTGGAGACTGAGTGGGAGGGAACGGAGCAATTCAGTTGCTGGTGCCTTGTAGTGAGTATTTTCAGACATCCAGTCCAGCACCCATGAATTCACATCTTCAGAGTTTCCTGTGATGTGCAGCGTTGCATAGAATTGAAGAATGAGTTCTTCATTCCAGTCACAGATGTCAGTGCAGAAATTTAGCAATCCAGCATTGTGAAGAACACTGAGGACTGGCTCGAAGCACGGCAGAGACTCCATGTCCACATGAGGAATATGTGCATGATCGAAGACTTTGTCTTTGTCGAACAGTACTGAGGAATAGAAATTGGCTTGACTAGCAGTCTAGAAACGCCTCTTCCTTATGCAAGCAGAGTCATAGGGGTTGTAGTCAGTGAAGAACACATGCTCGCTGAAGAAATCTTCAGCCTTGAACTTTTGCTTCTTTGAGAATGGATTCGTTGGCTTGGGAACTGGTGTGTCAGTGAGTTGCATCACAACCTCAGGAATCGCAATCTCGGGTTCTTCAGGCTGAGGAATTTCTGGTTCCTCTTCAGTTGCAGTCTGCGTGTTCAAAGGTTCAACAACAGCAGTTTCTTCAGCACTAGCGGCTGGAATGTCTTCATGCACAGACGAGGTGGGATGAGTTTCTTCAGAGCCCATTTGAACAGTTGGTGCAGGGGACTAAGGTATTTTTTGAAGTGGGGTGAAGAGTGGGGAGTTGGGGTGCTGACTTTCCCAAAAGTCATAATTCATCACGGGCGTTGTGCAACCAATGTCCACGTGTTCATCTTCATTTTCTTCAACGACAGCCTCTTCAGCTGTGAACTGAGGCATTGGCGAGGAAGCAACATTCGTTGAAGAGATCGTATCCACTTCAATTTCTTCATCAACCTGCTCTGACGAAGCAGCAGATTGAGGTTCTTCATCAGATCCGCTAGGGATCACATATTCCTCACCAAAAGGAACAAGGTCCTTTGATGGCATGGTGGAAATTGAAACAACATCAATTGGATTTTCAATAGAGCTTGTCAGAGGCTTCATCTTCTTTGGAGCTGAAGATTCTGAAGCACTAGATGCTTTCCGTTTCTTCACCGCAGCTCGCTCTGCAGCCTTGGTCTTCCTCACATCTGATGCAGATAGAAGAATAGGAGTTGGTGTAGGCGCTGGAGGAGCTGAGGAATCTGGTTGAATTTCCTCAGGCGCAACTGATGCAGTTGTTCTGACTTCTTCAGTTTCATCTGGCGCATCACTAGTGGATGCCCTGACAATTTCTTCAGTGGCTGGAATGGAGTCATCAGCCCTGGAACTAGCATTTTCTTCAGCAACCTGAATGTCATCAGCGGTGTTGGCATGTTCTTTAGTTTGCTGAGCAGAAGCTTCAGCTTGAGGAATTTCTTGTTGCAATGGGGCTGCAACATTTGTGAATTTCTCAGTCAGTTTCACAAACCTGACTTTGGCTCCTTGCCAATCAGCATAATAAGCATTGAAATCATCGCCGAGGGCTTTGATTTTAGCTTGGATCTTGAGGAGTTCATCAGTTGTCATATTGACAACGTGTTTCTTCAGGAACTTCTCCTTTCTGAACTGAGCCTTCTTGATCTGCCTAGACTTCTCAAATTTCCATTTCTCTTCAGTGATGAAATGGGTCAGCATGTGACTTTCACCAGGAGACAAATTGAAATCAGGCATAGGAGTATTTGGATCCTTGTGCCAGAGATCAATGTAATCAAGGATCGCCCTTAGATCCAAAAGCAGTGGCACATTTGTGCCTTTGGCTCTAGCGGCCCTTTCTTGTCGGTCTCTAATGATTTCTGCAAGTTCATCATCATCAGCTTCATCGTCAGATGGTACTTGGAAGGCAACCTGTTCCTTCTTCGGACTTGGCTGAGGACCTCGACCAGCCATGGCCTTTGTCTTCAGCAGAGTGGGGCCTGATGAAGATTTTGGTGCAGCTGAGGAACTCGCTGAGGCACCAGAGGCAATAGAGATGCCTGTAGTCCTTTGTCACGTGGCCAGATGTACATGTGTTGAGGACTTTGCCGGAGCAGCTGAGGACTTTGGAGGAGGAGCTGAGGATTTTGGAGGAGCAGGAGCAGCATGAGGGACTGGCCGTGAGGGCTTTGCTGAGGAACTTGGCCGTGAGGGCATAGTTGGTGAAGCACTTGGCTTGTGAGCGGGCTTCTTTGCCATAGATTTTCTAGGCTTGACAGAGGCCTCAGTCGCAGCAGCAGCAGCAGAGTCTTCATTGAATTTCCTCACTGCTTCTTTGGCTTGTCTCGCCAACTTAGCTTGGCGTTTGGCCCATTCTTCAGGAAAATCCTCACCACGCTTGATGCTGGTGGGGTCAGCTTCTTGGCCAGGTGCCAATGGAGCTCTTGGGCATGGAGGATTAAGTGCGAATTTCTTCATATACTTCGGAGTCACATATCTGTACTCCCTCCATTCTCTTGCCCATCTCCGTTCAATCCTCTGTATGTGCACCTTGCGCTGAGTTTTGCTTTCTTTTCCGAACTCGGCCTCATCAGGTGTGCAATAGTCAGTATAGAGGTCCTCAGGGATTTCAAAAGCAATCATGACCTCAGGCTTCTTTCCTCCTTTCCGCGGCTTCTTACCATCAGCCATATTCTTCAGATGAGGAATTTGAACAATCGAATTTTCTGAAGAAGTATGCAACTTTTCTTTAAGGAACGCTGCAAATGAGTTAAGTTGATGAGAACCTAGTGATTCAGCAGCGGACATGAGTACCTGTGAACAGAGTATAGTTGCGAGGAATTTGCAGAGGTCATATGCGTTCTCAGAAGGTTTTTCAAAAAGAACAAGTGTGAGGAATTTGACTAGATGAGCCTTGAAGAATTTCACTAAGCGTTCTTTGTCTTAGGTTCCAGAGTTGTATAGATCGAGGATCCACATAATTGAGGAATCTTGAAGAAAAACGATGCTTAGAGAAACGAATCAAGAATAGATGACTAGTGAGGTGTTTTGTGTGTGAGGATTTGAAGAATAAAACACCTTTGAAGATTTTGTTGTGAAATTTCGAATCAAAAGAGGGTAATAAAAGTAACTTTTAATTACCCTGGATGAAGAACATGATGAACTGAGAAGTAGAACAGTGAAGTTCGTCGGTGTAGATCTTCCACGCCCTAACTTGGCGGAGGAAGATAGCTACGACGGCGGCGGAGTGAAGATTTCCGCGGTCGGTGCGAGTACAACGACGACGAGGTCGAGGCAGTGAAGCTCTTCCTCACCGGCGACGATGGAGTAGCGGCGGCGCTAGGGTTTGAGAAGCTCGAGCGATAGAGAGAGGTCGAGCGGAGTAAAGGAAGTGAGGAAGGGGAGAGGGGGTATTTATAGTCGCAGTTAAAACTGTTTGCCCAAAGATTTAGGACGAACGTGCCCCTGACCCTTCTCATCCGCATGACATGTGTTACCCACATACTAAAAAGTGGAGTCGTGTTAGATCGTGGGTGAATAGATAAGTCTATCGTGGGATACGTGACGGTTTGAGCGGTAAAATCGAAATTTTTGGATAAGATTAGTTTTAAAGTTCCGTTCGCAAATTCTTCAGCTGATAAGGACATAGTGAAGATTTTGAACGAGTTTCAAATAGAACGCACATGAAGAATTTGTGAATAGATTGGGTTGAGTATAGCATAGAGGGGAAAGGGTCCGATCACATTCACTTAGCAGAAAAAGCAACTTGAAGAAATAGCCATAAGTGAATGTTGTAGAGGACATAAACTCATATTTATATATAGCCAATGAAGAAAAACATCGAAACCAGTGAAGATTTTGCAAAGTTGAAGAATTTGAAAAACTGAAGAATTTCAAAAACTGAGGAATTTCAAAAATGAAAATTTTCAACTTTGGTGGTGGCGTGACCCACCGTATAAGAATGATGATTTCAGACACCGCGTACAATTGTCGTAGGGTTGTGAGAATCAAATTCTTCATTAATTTCTTCACACTTAGAGTGTTATTCTTCATTGATTGAAGAAAAATGTTTCTTCATGTGTTGCACATCTAAGTCATCAATTTTGCATAAGTGTCAGGATGTGTGTCCTTTTCAAAGAACATTCAAAGATTCTAAGATATTTAGCTCACACCGCAACTTGCTAAATCTCTTCTCATCCAAGGGCTTTCTGAAGATATTGGCTAGCTGTTCTTCAGTCTTCACATGCTCGATGGAGATGTCGCCGTTCAACACATGATCACGAAGAAAATGATGACGAATCTGAATGTGCTTTTTCTTCGAGTGCTGAACTGGGTTGTGAGCAATCTTGTTGGCACTCTCATGGTCACAGAGGAGAGGCACATTCTTCACGTTGACGTCATAGTCCTTGAGGGTTTGCTTCATCCATAGCAATTGAGCACAACAAGAACCAGCAGCAATGTATTCAGCTTCAGCAGTAGACAGAGATACACAGTTCTATTTCTTCGAGGACCAACAGACCAAAGATCGTCCAAGGAAATGACAAGTACCAGATGTTGACTTGCGGTCCACACGATCACCAGCATAGTCAGAGTGAGAATATCCAATGAGATCAAAGGTTGAGCCCTTGGGGTACCATAATTCTAGTGTTGGTGTGTGAGCTAGATATCGAAGAATATGCTTCACAGCCTTATGGTGTGATTCCTTCGGTGTAGCTTGAAATCGGGCACACATGCAAACACTAAGCATTATATCTGGCCTAGATGCACATAAATACAATAAGGAGCCAATCATGGAGCGGTATACCTTGTGATCGAAGTCAATACCATTTTCATCAGTGCATAGATGGCCATTTGTGGGCATAGGAATTTTGACGCCTTTGCAATCTTGCATGCCGAATTTCCTCAGCACATCCTTGAGGTATTTCTCCTGAGATATGAATATGCCATTGTGCTGTTGACGAATTTGAAGACCTAAGAAGAATTTCAACTCTCCCATCATAGACATTTGATATTCTTCACTCATCATATAGGAAAATTCATCACTATAACGTTGGTCAGTACAGCCAAAGATAATATCATCAACGTATATTTGGCACACAAACAGTTCACCATCATAAGATTTAGTAAAGAGAGTAGGGTCGAGTGAATCGGGTGTGAAGCCATTCTTCACGAAGAATTCCTTCAAAGTATCATACCACGCCCGAGGGGCCTGCTTGAGGCCATAGATGGCCTTGTTGAGTCTGAAGACTTTGTCAGGATTCTTTGGATCTTCAAAACCTGGGGGTTGAGCAACATATACTTCTTCCTCAAGCTTACCATTGAGGAATGCACTTTTCACATCCATTTGATATAAAGTGATATTATGATGGTTAGCATAAGCAAGTAATATGCGAATAGCCTCAAGTCTAGCAACAGGTGCAAAAGTATCATCGAAATCAATTCCTTCAACCTGTGTGTAGCATTGAGCTACAAGTCGTGCCTTATTCCTCACCACAAGGCCATTTTCATCTTGCTTGTTGCGGTAGATCCACTTTGTGCCGATGATATTATGCTTGCGAGGATCTGGACATTTGACCAGTTCCCAGGCATTGTTGAGCTCGAACTGATGTAATTCTTCTTGCATGGCCTGAATCCACTCAGGCTCTAGAAATGCTTCATCTACCTTAGTGGGCTCTGTAATAGAGACAAAAGCATAGTGCCCACAAAAGTTAGATAAGTGTGAAGCTTTTGAGCATGTGAGAGGACCTGGCGCTCGAATGTCATCGATGATCTTTTCCACTTGCACTTCTTTTGCAATGCGATGATGAGCTGGTGGTCGTTGAGGAATTTGATCAGCATTTTCTTCAGTACCATTTTCTTCAGCATTTTCATCAGGTGCACCAGCTCAATTTTCTTCATGTTCTGGAATGAATTCTTCAGTAGATTCTTCGGTAGGAATAACATCCTCAGTAGCCTTGAACTTGATAGAATCCTCAGGTGCTGGTTCATCTATTACAGAAGGTAGGTGCTATCTTTGCGAGCCATTAGTTTCATCGAACCGCACATCTACAGTTTCAACAACCTTGTGAAGAACGTTGTTGAAGACTCTGTAGGTGTGCGAGTCCTTTCCGTAACCAAGCATAAAACCTTCATGTGCTTTTGGTGCAAATTTAGCATTGTGATGAGGATCTCTAATCCAACATTTAGCACCGAAGACTTTGAAATAACTCACACTGGGTTTCTTGTCAGTGAGGAGTTCATAGGCAGTCTTCTTGAAGAATTTGTGAAGATATACCCGATTGATGACGTGGCACGCAGTATCAATTGCATCAATCCAAAAACGACGAGGCATTTTGTATTCATCAAGCATAGTGCGAGCCATTTCAGCAAGGGTTCTATTCTTGCGCTCCACGACACCATTCTGCTGAGGAGTATAAGGAGCAGATAACTCATGAGTAATACCAAGTTCATGAAGATAGCCATCAAGACCGGAATTCTTGAACTCGGTCCCATTGTCAGTTCTAATGTGCTTGATCTTCACACCAAAGTTGGTTGAAGCCCTCGAGGAAAATCGTTTGAAGATTTCCTGCACTTCATGTTTGTAAGTGACAATGTGTACCCATGTGTAACGAGAATAGTCATCAACAATAACAAAGCCATATAGAGATGCATCATTTGAAACAGCAGAATAATGATTAGGACCAAAGAGATCCATGTGAAGCAATTCAAGTGGACGAGTAGTGGTCATGATAGTCTTTGCTGGATGCTTGGCCTTTGTCATCTTTTCAGCTTCACAAGCTCCGCATAAGTGATCCTTGAGGAATTTAACATTCTCAATTCCAATGACATGCTTCTTCTTCGCAAGCGTGTTCAGATTCCTCATGCCAGTGTGACCAAGTCGTCGATGCCATAGCCAGCCTTCTGAAGCTTTTGCAAGTAAGCACATGGCTAGTTGTGGTCCTGTAGAGAAATCAACAATATACAGATCTCCTCTCCTAAAGCCTTCGAAGACTTTGGAATGGTCAGCTTCCATGATCACAACACAATGATACTTGCCAAAGACAACAACTATATCAAGATCACAAAGCATTGAGACAGACATGAGGTTGTATCCTAAGGACTCGACAAGCATGACTTTGTCCATGTGTCGCTCCTTTGAGATCGCAACCTTACCTAGACCCAATACCTGACTTTTGCCTTTGTCAGCAAAGATGATATGCTTCAGATGTGACGGTGATAAGGGAGCATCCATCAATAGATTCTTGTCACCAGTCATGTGATTTGTACATCCACTATCGAGAACCCACTCGTTTGCTTTGGGCTGATCATCCTGCAGATGAATTAGTGCATCTTACGAACTCATATACTTCATCAGTGAAGAATATGATATCAAATTCATCAGTTCAATTTCATTAAGCAATAGCACAGATAAGCAGTGTGAGGACGTGTGAAATGAAAGTTCATTTCATCATGATTCGCCTGCGTCCTTTCAGACATTCTTGTCAGGCCTCCAACAAATTCTTCAGACGTTAAGGCACGTCTAGAGACCTGACCCTACATAAGAGATTAGTTCTTTTTCTTCACCACCCACATCTGAAGGGGTGGCAAAGAGTTCATCACTCTGCGAGCACCATATGAGAATGGTGGCATAGAAGCCAATCCATTTCGTTTCACATAAGAGGGGTTAGGGTAAGCATATGAATAAGCAGAGGAATTCTTCGAGGACTTATGAACATAATGATTTGAAGAATAATACGCATATTCATAGACCTTAGCTCTACCCTGCGAAACAGAGTTGTTAGCACGATGATAATCATATGAGGACTTTGATCCATTTGAGGAATTTGATCCACGTGAGGAATTTTGTCCATATGAAGACTTGGATCCATATGAAGAATTAGGTTCATATGAAGAGTTTGATCTGGGGTTCCTATTCTTCACAGGTGGTGTCATGTGGACATTCACCTGAAGACTTTCAACATAACTTTTGGGAACCCAGATTTTCTTCATAGAGGAAACGTTCCTGCAGTTAGTCCCAACATATCTAGCAAATACTTCACCATTCTGATTTTTGAACAGTTTATAGTTGGAGTCAAATGACTCATCAGAAGAATGAGGAGATTCACATGTAAAGCTAGATAAGTTGGATGGATCAACTGGAGGTCCCTTTGCAGCAACCCATGAGGTTTTGTGGTACTGCTCAGGCTTCCAATATGTTCCATCAGCATTGAGTTTCCTCTCAAAGGCAATACCCTCTTTCCTAGGGTTTCTGTTGAGGATCTGCTTTTTGAGCACATCACAAAGAATCTGATGCCCTTTGAGGCTTTTGTACATGCCTGTCGTGTACAATTCCTTCAGCCCTGCATCATCAGTGATACTAGCAATGTCCTCAGATGAGGAATTAGATATAGCAGTGGCAGGTGAAGAATTTGTAACAGTTGAAGCATTTGAACATTCAGGTGAAGAATTAGCAGATTCACGTTCAATGCACTTTAAGCATGGAGGAACAAATTCTTCCTGAGAAGCGCTGATTTGTTGAGCTAGCAATGAATCGCGCTCCTTCTGAAGATCTTCATAACTCACTCTTAGCTTCTCAAGATCTTGCTTTCTTTGAAGAAATTCATAAGAAAGCTTCTCGTGATCAGATAAGAGAGTTTTATGATGACTTTGAAGGTTGTCAAACTTAGACTGAAGTTTCTGAAGATTTTCAGTTAAGTCTTTAGTGCGGTCCATTTCATCACCCAACATATCATCACTTTTGTCTAGCATGTTCTGAAGTTTTTCAATAGCCTTTTGTTGTTTCACAGCAATCTTAGCAAGTTTAGAGTAGCTAGGCTTAAGATTTTCATCAGATTCATCCTCACTAGATTCAGAGGAAGGGTATTTTGTTACCTTGGCACCCTTTGCCATGAAGCAATAGGTGGAAGCGTAGTCATCATTATCTTCATCAGCGTTGTTGGTGTTGCCATTTTCTTCAGAGTTGAAGATAGACTTGCTGACAAATGCGGTAGCAAGAGCTAAACTTGCGACACCTGACTCAGACTCCTCAGATGCCTCCTCTTCCTCATGTTCCTCAGATTCAGCTTCAGAGTCCATTTCCTTGCCAATGAATGCCCGAGCCTTCTTGGAGCTGCTCTTCTTGTGAGATGAAGACTTTGAGGATTTTGATGATGAAGACTTTGAAGATTTCTTCTTCTTCTTGGCATCATCAGAACTGTAGTCCTTGTATTTCTTCTTCTTTAATTCCTTGTCCCACTAAGGACAATCTTGAATGTAGTGACCAGGTTTATTGCATTTGTGGCAAAGTCTCCTCTTATATTCACTTGATGAGGAATCACTGCTCCTTGAGGATATTCCAAAGCGACCACGTCTTGAGAACTTCTGGAACTTCTTCACGAGCAGTGCTAGCTCCTGGCTCAATTCTTCAGGATCACCAAGGCTACTACCAGAATCTTCACATTTAGATTCAGACACAGCCTTGGCCTTCAGGGCACGTGTTTTGCCATAGCTTGAACCATAGGGATCTCTCTTTTCAGCAAGCTGGAACTCATGAGTATTTAGCCTCTCGAGGATATCAGCGGGATCTAGTGACTTGTAATCAGCACGTTCTTGTATCTCCAGTGCCAGAGTATCAAATGAAGAATCTAGCGATCTCAGCAATTTCTTCACCACCTCATGGTCGGTGATGTCAGTGGCGCCAAGCGCTTGAAGCTCATTTGAGATGTCAGTGAGGCGATCGAAGGTTTGTTGAACATTTTCATTGTCGAGTCTTTTGAAGCGGTTGAAGGGATTGTGAAGAACGTCAACACGAGAGTCATGTTGAGTTGAGACTCCTTCATTTACTTTGGAGAGCCTATCCCAGATAAGCTTAGCAGTTTCCAAAGCACTCACTCTTCCATACTGTCCTTTGCTCAGATGGCCACATATGATATTCTTCGCTTGAGAATCGAGTTGCTTGAATCTCTTCACATCAGCAGCATTCAGAGAAGGTGAGACTGAGGGAACACCATTTTCCACAACATACCAGAGATCGTTGTCAATTGCTTCAAGATGCATTTGCATCTTATTCTTCGAGTAGGTGTAGTCCGTGCCATCGAAGGTAGGACACCCAGCGGAGACCTTGATCATACCTGCGGTCGACATAACTAAAACTCCAGGTGGTTAAACCAAAATCACACAGAACAAGGGAGTACCTTGCTCTGATACCAATTGAAAGTGCATTATATCGACTAGAGGGGGGGGGGTGAATAGGTGATTTTTATGAATTCTTCACTGAGGAATTCACCGGTGAGGAAATTCCTTAGCGAAGAACTACTAGCAGCAGAATATGTACTCAGAAGTAAGCATAGCAGGATACAGACATAGTAATCATGATGAAATGAAGACAAGCACAGAGTACAGGAAGCGTAAACACAGGATAACACAAGATGAAGACAAATAGACTAAAGAAATTGAACTGAGGAAATTGAGAAAGTCTTCAGTCAAAGTCTTCAAACACAGATATGAACAATCACTCAACACAGTAACGAGGAAATGAAAGAGTTGAGGAAATAGAACCAGTAAGGTTGGTGAAGACAATGATTTGGTAAACCAGTTCCAACTGCAGTCTCAGTTGTACGTCTGGTTGGAGCGGCTGAGTATTTAAACTCGAGGACACACAGTCCCGGACACCCAGTCGCTGAGCACGCAGCTCAGGACACCAAGTCCTCACCGTATTCTCCTTGAACTAAGGTCACACAGACCTCGTCTAATCACTCGTGGTAAGTCTTCAGGCGACTTCCAAATCTTCACAGACTCGGTCACTCGGCGATCCACAATTCCTCTTGGATGCTCTAGACCATGACGCCTAACCGTCTGGAAGAAGCACAATCTTCAAAGGTAACAAGCGTCGGATCCACGCAGGATCAATCTCTTCAGTGATGCTCAATCACTTTGGGTTTGTAGGTGTTTGGGTTTGGGGTTTTTCCTCACTCGATGATTTTCGCTCAAAGTCCTGGGAGGATGGGTTGCTCTCAAATGACAAGTATCAGTTTCTCTCGGAGCAGCCAACCAGCTAGTGGTTGTAGGGGGCGGCTATTTATAGCCTAGGGAGCAGCCCGACATGATAAGACATAAATGCCCTTGTCTGATATGACCATTAGGTGGATAAGATATTTTGGGACAGTTGGTGCACAACACAGGAACTGTCGGAAATTTGACTCTCAAATTCCTCAGGGCTATCATGTTCCTCACTGTGTAGGCAATCCGCACTGGCGAATTCCTAACTCCTCAGTCAGAACAAATTCCTCAGCGACCAGAAGAACTTCATCTCTGTCACTGAAGAAATTGACTGAACTGTATGAGATTTCCAAGGCTTCACTCGAAGGGTTTGGTAGGTGTAGGATTTTGAGTTGAGCATCACATGGAAATTTTTCCTTAGTATTTCCTCGACCCCCTTTAACAGTATGGTGTTTCCTATGACTCAAGAAAGAGAAAAACAAAACTATGAAAATGAAAGTCTTCAAGCTTCATATTCCTCGCATGAATATCAAGTCTTCACGGATACACCAATTTCTTCACTTTCAAAGTCTTCATGAAAGTCTTCAGGAATACCAAAATCTTCAGTCGAAGATATTCATTTTTAGGGGTCGACTTTCTCTATAAATATCAAACTCCTCATAGACTTATAGACCTGTGTACACTCACAAACGCATTAGTCCCTTAACCTATAAGTCTTCAATACACCCAAATCACTAAGGGGCACTAGATGCACTTACAGCCCATCATAGGAATATACAAGCCAAGTTCTATAATGAAAAATTCCCACTAGTATATGAAAGTGACAACCTATGAGACTCTCTACATGAAGAACATGGTGCTACTTTGAGGCACAATATATGAGACTCAATAAAGAACAAGGTGCTACTTTGAAGCACAAGTGTGGAAAAAGAGATAGTAGCATTGCCCTTTTTTTTCTTTTTTTCTTTTTTCTTTTTTCCTTTTTTTCTTTTTTTCTTTGGCCTTTCTTTTTTCTTTTGGCCTTTCTTTTTTCTTTTTTTTCTTTTGGGCAATGCTCTAATAATGATTAGAACATAAGAATTACAACTCGAAACTAGAACAAGATATGACTCTAAATGAATGCCTCCGACAGTGTACCGGGATGGTGCAATGAATCAAGACTGACATGTATGAAAAATAATGCATGGTGGCTTTGCCACAAATACGATGTCAACTACATGATCATGCAATGGCAATATGACAAAAGTAAAGTATGTCATGATGATGATAAACAGAATGGTGGAAAGTTGCATGGCAATATATCTCGGAATGGATATGGACATGCCATAAATAGGTAGGTATGGTGGCTGTTTTGAGGAAGATATAGGGTGGTTTATATGTGATAGAGCGTATCGTATCACGGGGTTTGGATGCACCGGCGAAGTTTGCACCAACTCTCAAGGTGAGAAATGGTAATGCACGGTACCGAAGAGGCTAGCAATGGTGGAAAGGTAAAAGTGCGTATAATCCATGGACTCAACATTAGTCAAAATAACTCATATACTTATTGCAAAAATTTAGAAGTCATCAAAAATCAAGCACTACGCGCATGCTCCTAGGGGGATAGATTGGTAGGAAAAGACCATCGCTCGTCCCCGACCGCCACTCATAAGGATGCACATGCCAGGTACACTTCATGCTTCAAATTTGTTACACAACTTTAACCATACGTTCATGCTATAGGACTTGCTAACTTCAACGCAAGCATTCTTTAAATTCATAATCACCCAACTAGCATGACTTTAATATCACTACCTCCATATCTCAAAACAATTATCAAGTATCAAATTGATCATAGCATCCAATTCACTTCCTATGATAGTTTTCATTCAAATTACCATGCTGTTTAAGACTCTCAAAATAATATAAGTGAAGCATGAGAGACTAGCAATTTCTACAAAATATAACCACCGCCGTGCTCTAAAAGATATAAGTGATGCACTACAGCAAATGACAAACTACTCCAAAAAGATATAAGTGAAGATCAATGAGGAGCTAAATAATTATGCAACTATGCGAAGACTCTCTCTCATTAAAGAATTTCAGATCTTGGTATTGTATTCAAACAGCAAGCAAAACAAAATAAAATGACATTGCAAGGATAGCACAACTCATGTGAAGAAGCAAAAACTTAGGCTCAACCGATACTGACCGATGATTGTCGAAGAAGAAAGGTGGGATGCCTACCAGGGCATCCCCAAGCTTAGATGCATGAGACTTCTTGAAATATTATATTGGGGTGCCTTGCGCATCCCCAAGCTTGAACTTTTGTGTCTCCTTAATTACTCTCATATCATGGTTTCTCTTTTTACCAAAAGCTTCATTCACACCAAACTCAACAAGAACTCATGAGATAGGTTAGTATAAACCAATGCAAAACCATATCATCTTCTACTGTAACAAATCACTAACATTGATATTCAACATTGAATACTAAATGTCTCTGCATATTTAATACTCCTATCCTCAAATAGAATCATTAAACAAGCAAACATATGCAAACAATGCAAACATAACAGCAATCTGCCAAAACAATACAGTCTGTAAAGAATGCAAGATTCATCATACTTCCCTAACTCCAAAAATTATGAAATAAAATTCCCACTGTAATGCATTTATCAGATCTCAATATGCAAAAATATTCAACATTATATCACTCTCTGACTTTTCTAGGGAATTTTTGCAACAGCGGTAAACTTTCTGTTTTCAAACAGCAACATGTATACTAGCAAAATAAGCATGGTAAAGGCTATCCTTGACATTTTTATTGAAAATAAAGATTCAAAAAATTATTCTAACTAACAACAAGATAAAATTATTCTCCAAGCAAAACACATATCATGTGGTGAATAAAAATATAGCTCCAAGTAAAGTTACCGATGAACGAAGACGAAAGAGGGGATGCCTTCCGGGGCATCCCCAAGCTTAGGCTCTTGGTTGTCCTTGAATATTACCTTGGGTTGCCTTGGGAATCCCCAAGCTTAGGCTCTTTCCACTCCTTATTCCATAGTCCATCGAATCTTTACCCAAAACTTGAAAACTTCAACCACACAGAACTCAAAACAAAACTCGTAAGCTCTGTTAGTATAAGAAAATAAAACCACCACTTAGGTACTGTAATCAAATCATTCTAAATTCATATTGGTGTAATATCTACTGTATTCTAACTTCTCTATGGTTCATACCCTCTGATACTACTCATAGATTCATCAAAATAAGCAAACAACACAATGAAAACATAATCTATCAAAAACAGAACAGTCTGTGGTAATATGTACCAAACGTATACTTATGGAACTCAAAAAATTCTGAAATAAATTGCTGGACCTGAGGAATTTGTCTATTAATCATATGCAAAAAGAATCAACCTAAAATCGCTCTCCAGTAAAAGATGGCAGCTATTCTCGTGAGCGCTAAAGTTTCTGTTTTTTACAACAAGATCACAAAGACTTCGCCCAAGTCTTCCCAAAGGTTCTACTTGGCACTTTATTGAAAAAAAAGCTATAAAACATGATTAATATAGTAGCATAATCATGTGGACACACAAAAACAGTAAGGGTAAATATTGGGTTGTTTCCCAACAAGTGCTTTTCTTTAATGCCTTTTTAGCTAGGCATTATGATGGCAATGATGCTCACATAAAAGATAAGAATTGAAACATAACGGGAGCATCATGAAGAATATGACTAGCACATTTAAGTATAACCCACTTCCTATGCATAGGGATTTTGTGAGCAAACAACTTATGGGAACAATAATCAACTAGCATAGGAAGGTAAAACAAGCATAGCTTCAAGAATTTAAGCACATAGGGAGGAAACTTGATATTATTGCAATTCCAACAAGCATGTATTCCTCCCTCATAATAATTTTCAGTAGCATCATGAATGAATTCAACAATATAACCAGGACCTAAAGCATTCTTTTCATGATATACAAGCATAGAAAATTTATTACTCTCCGCATAAGCAAAATTCTTCTCATTCGGAATGGTGTGAGTATCATAAGAGACTTGAACACTAAAAATTGTTTCCACATTAAAAGAGTAATGTTAATAAAAAGGGTAATCATAATCATGACAAGTTTTATAAATATAATCATCACTACTTTTTATAGCATAAGTTTCATCACAATAGTCATCATAAGTAGCAACTTCGTTCTCATCATAATCGATTGAAACCTCTCCCAAGATAGTGGAATCACTAAATAAAGTTGACACTCTTCCAAATACACTTTCATATTTATCACAATAAAATTCAACATCCTCCAAAATAGTGGGATCACTACTTCCTAAAGTTGACACTCTTCCGAACCCACTTTCATCAATATAATCATCTTAAGTAGGAGGCATGCTATCATCATAACAACTTTGCATATCAAAACTTGGGATGCTAGAAATATCATCTTCATTAAACATAGCATCCCCAAGGTTGGGACAATCATTAATTTCAGCAAATATATTCTCAAATATTTCATACTCATCAAACATAGCTTCCTCAAGCTTGGGCCTTTTCATATCATAAGCGTAATCATCATCAATAGTATGGATAGCACAAATAGTATAGCAATTATCATCATCACAATGAGTAGTAGGAGCAACATCATTTGGGAGGAATACCTTTTTACCTTTGCTGCCCCTTCTCTTCCTTTTGTTCTTCATATTATGTGTGGGTTCAACCTTCTTTATTGATGGGATTGGTTGAATAGAAAGCTCCTCCTCGTTACCTGAATCATCATAAGAAATAATAGGAGGAGGTTGGGAAGTCTCTTCCCTTTCATTAGTATTCTCTTCATCTTCTATTTGCTTTCTTTTCTTTATGTAATTGGCAATATAAGGATTTTCAATGCAATTCACCGCACAATATAAATAAATCTTCTCTAGATCAAAATCAAGAAATCTATCAAGATTAAACTTTGGAATACCCTCAGTTATGTGTTTCATTTCTTCATACCCCAAAAGAAGACTAAGCTGTTTATGATGCTCAAGGGTAATCAAATTATCACAATTTTTGGATACGATTTGGTCATGAAACAATTTGCATTGGAGATTTAAATGACCATGTTCATTGCATAGTTCACAAGGAGCGCGAAAAATATTGAATTTTTCAGCACAACATCAAGACTTTCTTGCAACCTTTTAGTTTCTAAATACTTATGCCTCTTGCAATATATATCTTCTCTATTTGGTGTGTTCATGCAAACATGCACTCCACAAAAGTTGACATGCTTATGAGAGATATTTTCATCATGACTAGAGCAATCATCATTAGTACTATGGATATTCAAGAAGTTCATACTAACAACATTGCAAACATGCTCATCATTCAAAGATTTAGTATCAAGCTTTTTAATGCACTCTTCTTCTAGCACTTGAGCACAATTTTCCTTTCCATCAAACTCACGAAAGATATTAAAAAGACGAAGCGTATGAGACAAACTTAACTCCAGTTTTTTTAGTTTTCTTTTGTAAACTAAACTAGTGATAAAACAAGAAACAAAAAGATTCGATTGCAAGATCTAAAGATATACCTTCAAGCACTCACCTCCCTGGCAACGGCGCCAGAAAAGAGCTTGGTTGACGGGGTGTGAGTGCCGTTTACCTAGCCTCCCTGGCAATGGCACCAAAAAAATCTTGATGTCTACTACACAACCTTCTTCTTGTAGACGTTGTTGGGCCTGCAAGTGCACAGGTTTGTAGGACGGTAGCAAATTTCCATCAAGTGGATGACCTAAGATTTATCAATCCATAGGAGGCGTAGGATGAAGATGGTATCTCTTAGACAACCCTGCAACCAAATAACAAAGAGTCTCTTGTGTCCCCAACACACCCAATACAATGGTAAATTGTATAGGTGCACTAGTTTAGCGAAGAGATGGTGATACAAGTGCGAAATAGATAGTATATAAAGGTTTTTGTAATCGGAAATTATAAAAATAGCAAGGTAGCAAGCGATAAAAGTGATCGTAAACGGTATTGCAATGATAGGAACAAGGCCTAGGGTTCATACTTTCACTAGTGCAAGTTCTCTCAACAATAATAACATAGATAGATCATATAACAATCCCTCAACATGCAACAAAGAGTCACTCCAAAGACACTAATAGCGATGAACAAACGAAGAGATTATGGTAGGGTACGAAACCACCTCAAAGTTATTCTTTCGGATCAATCTATTCAAGAGTTCATACTAGAATAACACCTTAAGACACAAATCAACCAAAACCCTAATGTCACCTAGATACTCCATTGTCACCTCAAGTATCCGTGGGCATGATTATATGATATGCATCACACAATCTCAGATTCATCTATTCAACCAACACAAAGTACTCCAAAGAGTGCCCCAAAGTTTCTACCGGAGAGTCAAGAACATGTGCCAACCCCTATGCATAGGTTCATGGGCGGAACCCGCAAGTCGGTCACCAAAACATACATTAAGTGGCACATGATATCCCATTGTCACCACAGATAAGCCCGGCAAGACATACATCAAGTGTTTTCATAAAAGACTCAATCCGATAAGATAACTTCAAAGGTAAAACTCAATTCATCACAAGAGAGTAGAGGGGGAGAAACATCATAAGATCCAACTACAATAGCAAAGCTCGGGATACATCAAGATCGTGCCATAGAGGGAACACGAGAGAGAACACGAGAAAGGGAGATCAAACACATAGCTACTGGTACATACCCTTAGCCTCCAGGGTGAACTACTCTCTCCTCGTCATGGATAGCACCGGGATGATGAAGATGGCCACCGGTGATGGGTTCCCCCTCCGGGAAGGTACCGGAACAGGCTCCCGAGAGGTTTTTGGTGGCTACAAAGGCTTGCGGCAGCGGAACTCCCGATCTATCTTGATATTTGATGTTTTTAGGGTACGTAGGCTTATATAGGCGAAAGAAGTCGGTCGGGAGGTGCTCGAGGGGCCCACGAGACAGTGGGGCGCGCCCAGTAGGGGGGGCACCCTCCTATCTCGTGGCCTCCTCGAGGGTCTTCTGACATGAACTCCAAGTCTCCTGGGTGATATTCTTCCAAAAAATCACGTTGCCGAAAGTTTCATTCCGTTTGGACTCCGTTTGATATTCCTTTTCTTCGAAATACTGAAACATGCAATAAAATAGCAATATGGGCTGGGCCTCCGGTTAATAGGTTAGTCCCAAAAGTAATATAAAAGTGTATAATAAAGCCCATAATCATTGAAAACAGGTAATATACTAGCATGGAACAATCAAAAATTATAGATACGTTGGAGACGTATCAGAGAGTTAATGCTTCAGAAAGACTATGTCTCGACCATCCGATCATGGATGCGGTCGAGTCTTGTGGGGAAAAGTGCGCAAACCTCTACAAAGTGTATAAACTAATCATGGTTAGCCGTGTCCCCGGTTATGGACATCTTGAGTATCTAGTACTTGAATCTATTGATTTGATCTCATCACGTTACTTTAATTTAATTGTTGGGTTAATGATGATACTTTTAATTGGGATTTGAGTTTGGGTTACCTTCTCAAATATTGGGCAACTTGGGAGTAGTTCAATAAATTTATTCCTTTGTTGTAGGAAAAAACTAGCTTTATGCAAAATCATAAACTTACAGCCTCCACCAGCCAAATACTGCACGTAGATATAGTTCTTGCATTTCATTGCTTTACAGTGCAACTCTGCCAGCATATACAATGTGCTGACCTACATGGCTGCAATGTCTCATGTTGCAGACTACTCAGACGATAATTAAGGTGCGATAGGTCATTGTTTTGCACTCAGCTGCGCCGGTGGATTTGATGGACTCATTTACATTCGAAGCTTCCGCAGTTATTTAATTTAGATGGCCTTCAGCCATGATCTTTTTTGTGTAATCATACTATTTATGAGGAATCGATGTAATAAGTGTGTGATTGAAACTCTGTTATAATTCCTTGAGTACTATGCATGTCAGCATTACCGATCCAGGGATGACACTGATGCACAGAGACTTCGCCGTTTGAGGTCTGGTCGCTACACCCATCTTTTGCTATATGGTGTGTTTTGACTTGGAAAAAATTAGAAGGAAGCTTTCGGGATGAAGCGCCGCTATCTCAAGGCGGAACCTGGGCTGAACCAATCTAGGGCTTCGGCGGAGCTGTTCTGCTGAGGAAACATCCCTCGGGGAGGGGGAAATCATCGCCATCGTCATCACCATCGATCCTCTCATCGAGAGGGGGTCAATCTCCATCAACATCTTCACCAGCACCATCTCCTCTCAAACCCTAGTTCATCTCTTGTACCCGATCTTTGTCTCAAAACCTCAGATTGGTACATGTGGGTTGCTAGTAGTGTTGATTACTCCTTGTAGTTGATGCTAGTTGGTTTATTCGGTGGAAGATCATATGTTCAGATCCATAATGATAATTAATACTCCTCGAATTGTGAACATGAATATGCTTTGTGAGTAGTTATGTTTGTTCCTGAGGACATGGGAGAAGTCTTGTTATAAGTAATCATGTGAATTTGGTATTCGTTCGATATTTTGATGAGATGTATGTTGTCTTTCCTCTAGTGGTGTTGTGTGAACGTAGACTACATGACACTTCACCATTATTTGGGCCTAGGGGAAGGCATTGGGAAGTAATAAGTAGATGATGGGTTGCTAGAATGACAGAAGCTTAAACCCTAGTTTATGTGTTGCTTCGTAAGGGGCTGATTTGGATCCATATGTTTCATGCTATGGTTAGGTTTACCTTAATTTTTCTTTCGTAGTTGCGGATGCTTGCGAGAGGGGTTAATCATAAGTGGGAGGCTTGTCCAAGGAAGGACAACACCCAAGCACCGGTCCACCCACATATCATATTATCAAAGTAACAAACACGAATCATATGAGCATGATGAAAACTAACTTGACAACAATTCCCATGTGTCCTCGGGAGAATTTTGCTTTATATAAGAGTTCTTCCAGGCTTGTCCTTTGCTACAAAAAGGATTGGGCCACCTTGCTGCTCCTTGTTTACTTTTGTTACTTGTTACCCGTTACGAATTATCTTATTACACAACTATCTGTCACCGGTAATTTTAGTGCTTGCAGAGAATACCTTGCTGAAAACCGCTTGTCATTTCCTTCTGCTCCTCGTTGGGTTCAACACTCTTACTTATCGAAAGGACTATGATAGATCCCCTATACTTGTGGGTCAGCATGCAACAAACATGGCTGCATCATCCGCATAGAGTGAACTTCTCACCATAGTGCCACGGTCGCGTATCTTGTGAAGGCCCTTCCGAGTTGCCAAATCAAAAAGCTGATGGAGAGGGTTAATTGTGATCCTGAAGAGCAATGGGGAAAGGGGGTCCCCTTGCCGGAATCCGCATCTGTGGTAATGGGTGGGCCGACCACCCCATTAAGGAGGATGCGCGAAGATGATGTGCATAGAAGGGTGGTTATCTAGTTCCGCACCTTGCTCGGGAAACCTCTTCTTTGAAGGAGATCAATGATATACTCCCACCTAACCGAGTCAAATGCCTTGCGAATGTCGAGCTTCAGGAGGAGGTCGTGGGTCTTGCATATGTGAAGTCGGATCGTGAAATTACGGAGGCACATAAAATTGTCGTGAATACTTCTCCTTTTAATGAAGGCACTCTAGGCATTGGAGACTAGGGCGTTCATGTGAGGGGCAAGCCTCATCGAAATCACCTTCGCTAAGATTTTGACGATCGCATGGATAAGGCTAATAGGTCTATAGTCGGCTATTCCCTCCACCCCATCTTTCTTTGGAAGTAGCACCACATTCGCAGAGTTGAACCAATGAAGGTTTGCGGTGTGCACGGAGTCGAAACATTTTATGACTCGCATAATATCATGCTTGATGACCTCCCAACATTTCTTAAAGAACATTCCAGTGAATCCATCCAGGACAGGTGCCTTATCACTTGGCATTTCCTTGATCGCGTTCCACACCTCCTGCTTGGTGATGGTGGCCTCAAGATCATGCAGGTCATGTGGCTTAATGTTGAGCTCGGCCCAGTTGAAATCTCTTGTGCTGTTGTCGCCCTTTCCCTAGATCTTGGAGAAGTGATCATGAATGATTTTCTTTTTCCTCATGCTCGATCACCCATCCATGTGCATGCTTGATCCTATGAATATGGTCCTTTCTCCTCCTAGCATTGATGCGCCGATGGAAATTTTTTGTGTTTGCATCCCCTTCTCTTAAGTTGGTGAACATTGCTTTTCTCTAGATCTCTCAGTGACTGCCAAGCTGATGACCCTTCTTTTTAGCTTAGCCCATAGGTCGATCTTGGTAGTGGATAGAAGACGCTCTTCTTCGGCGGTGTCGAGGCATAGAATCATGAGGAGAGCAGCATGGAGTTGAACCTTTGTTTACAGAAAAGCCTTTTACTACACTCACATAGGCGAGTTACTGTTCTTTTGAGCTTTTGGAACAAGACATGATAGATCTCCGTGTGATCCACCCTCTCATTCCACGCTTTAAGGACCACCTCGTGGAAGCTGGGCATAGATGCTCAAAAATTCTCAAACTTGAAACTCCTAGGCCTCCTAGGCCCCTTGTCATTGGCAAGCAAAAGTGAACAATGGTCGAAGAGTGAGGTCTACGGGGCATGGAGCACATGTGTGTTGAAGGTGATGTCCCATTCGGTGTTGCAGAAGAACGAGTCAAGTTTGCACATCGTTGGGTTTCCTCTCTCGTTGCTCCAAGTGAATGATATGTCTCCAATGTATCTATAATTTTTTTATTGTTCCATGCTATTATATTATCATTCTTGGATGTTTTACAATCATTTATAGCAACTTTATATCATTTTTTGGGACTAACCTATTGACATAGTGCCCAGTGTCAGTTGTTATTTTTTGCTTGTTTTTTCCTTCGCAGAAAATCAGTGTCAAACGGAGTCCAAACGCAGCAAAATCTTTGGTGATTTTTCTAGACCAGAAGACACCCAGTGGGCCAAAGATATACCAGAGGGGAGGCCCGAGGTGGGCACAACCCACCAGGGCACACCCAGGGGAGTTGTGCCCCCCTTAATGACCTCCCGCACTGCCTCGTCGCCCTATAAATTCCCAAATATTCCAAAAACCCTAGGGGAGTCGATAGATCAAAAGTTTCGCCACTGCAAACTTATGTAGCCATGAAAAACCAATCTAGACCCTTTTCCGGCACCCTGCCGAAGGGGGAAATCATCACCGATGGCCATCTTCATCATCCCGGCAGTCACCACGATGAGGAGGGAGTAGTCCACCCTCGGGGCTGAGGGTTTGTATCAGTAGTTATGTGTTTAATCTCTCTCTCTCTCTCATGTTCTTGAGTTGTCATGATGTTGATGTATCGCGGGCTTTGTTAATATAGTTGGATCATATGGTGTTTTCAACTCTCTATCTTGTTGTGAATTGAGTTTTCCCTTTGAGATTTCGTTTTTTCGGATTGAATACTTTTATGGATTTTAGACCACTTGTTGTATGTCTTGCTATGAATACCCGTGGTGACAATGGGGTATCATACTGCATCACTTGATATGTGTTTTGGCACTCAACTCGCGGATTCCCGAAGTGACATTGGGGTAATCTATGCATAGGGGTTGATGCACATTCTCGTCTTTGTTTCTCCGGTAGAAATCTTAGGGCACTCTTTGAGGTTCTTTGTGTTGGATTGAGCATTATGAATCTGAAATTGTTTGATGCATATTGTATAGTCAATTCATGGATACTTGCAGCGACATTGGAGTATCTAGGTGACATTAGAGTTGGTTGATGTGTATCATATGGTGTTATTTTAGTACGAACTCTTGGTTAGATCAATCAGAAAGAATAGCCTAGTGTTATTTTAGTACGAACTCTAGGATAGATTGATCGGAATGAATAGCTTTGAGGTGGTTTCGTACCCTACAAACAATTTCTTCCTATGTTCTCTGCTAGATAGGAACTTTGGAGTGATTCTTCATCGCACATTGAGGGAAGGTTATATGATCCAATTAGGTTCGCATTGTTGAGAGATTGCACTAGCAAAAGTACGGACCCTAGGCCTTATTTTCAAGCATTGCAATACCATTTGTGCTAACTTTTATCAATTGCTACCTTGCTGTTTTTATTTATTTAGATTATAAAAATATATTTCTACCTTGCTGAACTAGTGCACCTATACAATTAGCCATTGTATTGGGTGTGTTGGGGACACAATATACTCTTTTATATTTGATTGCAGGGTTGTTTGAGAGAGACCATCTTCATCCTACGCCTCCCAAGGATTGATAAACTTTAGGTCATCCACTTGAGGGAAAATTGCTACTGTCCTACAAAACTCTATGCTTGGAGGCCCAACACGGGTCTACAAGAACAAGTTGTGTAGTATACATCAAGCTCTTTTCTGGCGCCGTTGCAAGAGAGGTGAGTGCTTGAAGGTATATTTGTAGATATTGCAATTGAATCTTTTAGTTTCTTGTTTTATCACTAGTTTGGTTTATAAAAGAAAACTACAAAAAATGGAATTGAGGTTGTCTCATATTATTCATCTTTATAACATCTTTCGTGAAAATGATGGAAAGGAAAACTGTGCTCAATTGTTGGAAGAAGAATGCTATAAAATGTTTGGGATAAAATCTTTGTATGATGAGCATGATTGCAATGTTGTTAGTATGAATTCTTTGAATATCCATTATGCTAATTATATGCAAAGCCATAAGCTTGGGGATGCTATGTTTGATGAAGATGATATTTTTATTCCCCCTTGTTTTGATGTGCAAATTTATTATGATGATAGCATGCCTCCTATTTATATTTATTACAATGATGAATGTGGGTTTGGAAGAGTGTCAACTCTAGGTAATGATCCAACTATTTTGGAGGGTCTTGAATATTTTCACAATATTGATGAAAGTGTATTTGGAGAGGTCATGACTTTATTTAGTGACGATTCCACTATTTTGGAAGAGGTTTCAATTGACTATGATGAGAATAAAGTTGCTACTTATGATATTTATTGTGATGATACCTATGTTATAAAAATTAGTGATAATTATTGTCATAATTTTCATTATCCTTTTACTGAACATTACTCTTTTAATGTGGAAAAATTTATAGTATTTGAGTTTTATATGATACTCCCACTATTATGAATGAGAATAATTTTGCTTACGTGGAGAGTAATAAACTTTCTGTGCTTGTGGATAATGAAAAGATTACTTTATGTGATAGTTATATTAATGAATCCATTAATGATGGTACTGAAAATTATTATGAGATAGGAACTTATGATTCATTATGCTCTCGTTATGTTTGAATTCTTTACTTTTATGTGAGCATCATTGAAATCGTCATGCCTAGCTAGGCATTAAAGAAAAGCGCTTGTTGGGAGACAACCCAACATTTTACCTAATGTTTTTGTATTCTCACATGATTAAGCTACTGTATTAATCATGTTTTATAGCTTTTGTTTCAATAAAGTACCAAGTAAAGCCTTTGGGATAGTGTGGATGATAGTTGACTTGATTCTGTGCAAAAACAGAAACGTTTGTGTCCAGTGTAGAAATTCCTATATTTTACTGGAACATGGTAAAATTCTGAAATTTTTAAAGATGATCGATGTTCAAATTGTCCATGTTGTCCTAATTTTTCCCAAAAAATGGAGTAACAGAAGTATGGTGAATGTTCAGATCATTACAGATTGTTCTGTTTTTGACAAATTCTGTTTTCAATGCATAGTCTGCTTGTTTTCTAGTTTCTATGGATTATATTGGTCAATATAAATTGTAGAAATGATATGGTATAGTAGGAATTGTGTGATAAAAATTATGAATCTTGTCTTTGATAGTACCAAAGTGAATGGATTGCTCTTTATCATACTAACATATCTCACGAAGGTTTTGTTAAGTTTTGTGTGATTGAAGTTTTCAAGTTTTGGGTGAGATATCGATGTGAGGAGAATAAGGAGTGGAAAGACACTAAGATTGGGGACGCACAAGGCACCCTAAGGTAATATTCAGGGAATACCCAAGCAACTAAGCTTGGGGATGCCCCGGAAGGCATCCCCTCTTTTGTCTTCAACATTATCGGTAACCTTACTTGGAGCTATATTTTTATTCGTCACATGATATGAGTTTTGCTTGGAGCATAATTTTATTTTATTAGGATTTGCTTTATGATATTTGAGTAATTTTTTACATCTTTTAAATAAAAATGTCAAGTATAGCCTTTACCATGTTTTTTTTGCAAGCCTACATGTTACTGTTTGAAAACAGAAAGTTTATCGATGTTGCAAAAATTCCCCAGAAAAGTGAGAATGTGATAAAATGTTTATTTTTTTTGCAAAATAAGCTATGATAAATTTTCTATAGTGTGGTAAATTTCTAGAATTTTTGGATTTACAGAAGTATGAATTATCTTGCATTGTTTACAGATTGTCCTGTTTAGACAGATTGTTGTTATGTTTGGATATGTTTGCTTGTTTAATGATTCTATTTGAGGATAGGACTATTAAATATGCAGAGGCATTTAGTATGAAATGTTGAATAATAATTTTAGTGGTTTTCTACAATAGAGAATGACAAGGGTTTTGCATTGATTTATACTAACGTATCTCACGAGTTCTTGTTGAGTTTTGTGTTGATGAAGTTTTTAAGATTTAGGAAAACCGTGATATAAAAGGAATTAAGGAGAAACAAAAGCTCAAGCTTGGGGATTACCAAGGTATCCCAAGATAATATTCCAAGAAGTCTCAAGCATCTAAGCTTGGGTATGCCCCGTTAGGCATCCCACCTTTCTTCATCAACAATTATCGGTTAGCCTTCGTTGAGCCCAAGTTTTTTGCTTCTTCACATGATGTGTGATATTCTTGGAATGTAATTTTGTTTTGATTGTTTTTTTAATAAAATACTTAGATCTGAAACTTTTAAATATAAGAGAGTCCTCACATAGCTACCTATTTACTTAACTACTCATTTGATCTTCACTTATATCTTTTTAGAGTAGTTTGTCATTTACTGTCATGCTTCACTTAGATTATTTTGAGAGTTGATACTAGTGATGAAAATTTGCACAAACTTTGAAATTGGTCCTAATATGATGGATATTCAAGAAGGATATAATAAAAACTTTCATGAAGATCATTGGACAAAATAAACTTGATTCTTTGTAATAGTTTTGAGATATGATGATAGTGATATGTGAGTCATGTTGGTGAGTAATTATGCTTTAGTAAGAATATTTGTGTTAAGGTTTGTGATTCCCTATGCAAGCATGAATGCCAATAGTTATGCAATGAAATTACATCCTACTCATGGTGCATTATTCGATCTTAGTTATGCTTAACTCTCGCTTATGTGATTTTTCGTTTCTTGGTTGGTTGCTTCTCAATCTATTTGCTAGCCTCCACTTGTCTAAGTAGAAATACTACTTGTGCATCCAAAATATTTAAACCCAGTTTTGCCATATGAGTCCACCATACCTACCTATATGCGGTATTTACATGTTGTTCTAAGAAAATTTGCATGTGCCATCTCTAATTTTTAAAATGAATTTCCTTTTTGTATGCTCGTACCGCTCATGAAGAGGTAGGGGGTGGCCAATATTTTCCATGCTAGATGTGTTATTATCAAGATGAGTGTTTATTCACTTGTTATTGCACGAGAGTACTGTGGTAATAGGGATGCCCAGTCCCGAGATGAAAAATAAAATTACTTTATGTTGTCAAATAATAAATTCCTTGGAAAGTGTTGGTATGGAAGGCACCCGTGGATCCGGCTAGACATGGATTGTGAAAGAATGGTGGAAAAAGGAATAAAGTTTATTTTCTGTTTGGGAACCTCTTATGATATATCTAGCATGCAAAGTGTTGGGAATTACTCGACTGTTTTCGTTGACGGGAAAAGTATGCCTCTAAAAAAATTATCTCTCAATTTAAGCTTTGAGCTCTGGAGCCTCTACAAATCCTTACTTCCCTCTACGAAGGGCCTTTCTATTTACTTTATGCAATTTTATTTTTACTTGAGTCTCCATCTTCTCTTACAAAGCACCAACTAGGGGGCACTACAATCGTACTTGAGCATTGGATGTAGCTAATATGCGAGTGTGTTTCATGAATGGATCAATGATTGAGTATGATGGGCTAGGGATAACTTTCTTTAGTGTTGATATTTTGAAAGACATGGTTGCTTGTTGATATGCTTGAGTATTGAAATCTTGATGTCAAAACTAGACTATTACTTTGAACCATATAAAATCCAAATGTCCATGCTACAAAAGAAAAGAATATGTGATGAACATGTTAGGCAGCATTTGACATCAAAAATTATGTTTTTATCATTCACCTACTTGAGGACGAGCAGGAATTAAGCTTCGGGATGCTGATACGTCTCCAACGTATCTATAATTTTTGATTGTTCCATGTTGTTATATTATCGCTCTTGGATGTTTTACAATCATTTTATAGCAACTTTATATTATTTTTGGGACTAACCTATTGACATAGTGCCCAGTGCCAGTTGCTGTTTTTTGCTTATTTTTTCCTTCACAGAAAATCTATACCAAATGGAGTCCAAATGCAGTGAAACTTTTTGGCAATTTTTTCTGCATGAAAAGACACCCGGTGGGCCAGATATATACCAGAGGGGAGGCCCGAGGTGGGCACAACCCACCAGGGCGCGCCCAGGAGCCTAGGCACGCTTAGGGGGGTTGTGCCCCCCTCAGTGACCTCCCACACCGCCTCTTCGCCCTATAAATTCCCAAATATTCCAATAACCCTAGGGGAGTCAATAGATCAGAAGTTTCACCGCCACAAGCCTCTGTAGCCACTAAAAAACAATCTAGACCCCGTTCCAGCACCCCGTCAGAGGGGGAAATCATCACCGGTGGCCATCTTCATCATCCCGGCGGCCACCATGATGAGGAGGGAGTAGTCCACCCTCGGGGCTGAGGGTTTGTACCAGTAGCTATGTATTTAATCTCTCTCTCTCTCGTGTTCTTGAGATGTCACGGTCTTCATGTATCACATGCTTTGTTAATATAGTTGGATCATATGGTGTTTTCCCCTCTCTATCTTGTTGTGAATTGATTTTTTTCCTTTGAGATTTCGTTTTATCGGATTGAATACTTTGATGGATTTGAGGACACTTGATGTATGTCTTGCTATGAATACCCGTGGTGACAATGGGGTATCATATTGATTCACTTGATATGTGTTTTGGCACTCAACTCACGGATTCCCAAAGTGACATATGGGGTAATCTATGCATAGGGTTTGATGCACGTACTCGTCTTTGTTTCTTGGGGCACTCTTTGAGGTTCTTTGTGTTGGATTGAGTATTATGAATCGGAAATTGTTTGATGCATATCGTATAATCAACTCACGGATACTCGTGGTGACATTGGAGTATCTAGGTGACATTAGAGTTGGTTGATGTGTATCATATGGTGTTATTTTAGTACGAACTCTTGGTTAGATCAATCAGAAAATATAGCCTGGTGTTATTTTAGTATGAACTCTAGGATAGATTGAATGGAAAGAATAACTTTGAGGTGGTTTCATACCCTACAAACAATTTCTTCTTATGTTCTCCACTAGATAGGAACTTTGGAGTGGTTCTTCATCACACGTTGAGGGAAGGTTATATGATCCAACTAGATTAGCATTGTTGAGAGATTGCACTAGCAAAAGTACGGACCCTAGGCCTCATTTTCAAGTATTGTAATGCCGTTTGTGCTCACTTTTATCAATTCCTACCTTGCTGTTTTTATTTATTTAGATTATAAAAATATATTTCTACCATCCATATTACGCTTTTATCACCATCTCTTCACCGAACTAGTGCACCTAAACAATTTGCCATTGTATTGGGTGTGTTGGGGACACAAGAGACTCTTTTTTATTTGATTGCAGGGTTGTTTGAGAGATACCATCTTCATCCTATGCCTCCCACGGATTGATAAACCTTAGGTCATCCACTTGAGGGAAAATTGCTACTGTCTTAGAAAACTATGTGCTTGGAGGCCCAACATAAGTCTACAAGAACAAGTTGTGTAGTAGACATCAGTAAACCACCTATTTTGGAGGTGAATCTCCTTTAGTTCACAGAGTTGCAAGGCGTTGCGGAAGCGAGTAATCCTACTCCGGTTCATGTTTTTGTTGTTTTTATCTCTAGCCCGATATATTTGATTAAAATCCCCTATGGCGAGCCAAGACATGCCCGCCAGGGGATTCTGAGAGGTAAGCTCAGCAAAAAAATCATCCTTTAAAGAAGAGGAGGTGGGTCCATAGATAGTGGTAATCTTGAAGCACGCCTCAGATGCACGGATGCAGACCAACGTCGATAGGAAGTAGGCGGTGGCGATTATATCGGTGAGCTCAAGCAATTGGTCATCCCAGAGGAGTATGATGCCACCCCTAGTCCCCTCTGCCGGTCTCTGCACGAAATTGTGAAGCCGGTTGCCTCCAAGAAAAATTGCCATGAATTGGTCGATATTGGCCAATTTTGTCTCTTGCAAAAAAATAATGTGACACGATGATGGAGAGATTTTTGCACTCACAATAGCTCAACATTGAGGGCAATTGAGCCCACGAACATTCCATCTAAGTGTGTTGATAGCTTTTTCTAACATTTAGAAACCAAATTACCCCAAGGACATGGCCAAAGGCCTGACATCAACAACAATTTTTTTGTTCTAATACATCTCCAGACCCTGGAGCATAGTCTGTGCAACAAACATCTGATACATGGCCATTGGCCAAACATAGGTCGTAGCAGACCCCTAACAAGAAGTCCTAATCCCCTAGATATTTTGCAAATTTGCACTAACATGATAACCATATCACCCTCACTAAACCTGTTCAAAAGCCATGCGTCCTAGGCCTCATGCGCAGCCTCCAAGTTTAGTGCATTGCCTCCTCCATGCACCAAGAGGGCATCCTCCACAACAGCGACCTAGGGATTGTCAAACTTGAACATATCATGCATGGCTGCAATTACTTCTGGAGGTAGCTGCTCCCAATTTTCTTGTTTGGATGCCATTGGATTTGTGAAATGAAATGAATGACATATTGGCTGGCTGCTATTTTGAATTGTAAGGGCATATCCAATGGTGATCCGCAAATTTTCTCTAGCATTTGTCCGAGGACAAGGGGGACCAGCCCATGGACACGAATCCGGGAGGCAGCAATCCAACCGTAGACGCATAGATTTTCACAACAACTCGAACTATCGGACGAAATTTAACTTTAGAAGAGGAGAACAAATCGCAGAAATGAAATTAAATCTTTATGTACTGACTCCTAAGCGAATTATTTGGGATTGTGAGGTGAAAGAAATCATTTTATCCACTAATAGTGATTCAAACAAGTCTGGATTTCATATAAACACGGTCAGATTTCATATAAACATGACATATTTCATTACAATTACATCAAAGTGGTCCTATTCTGGCTTTGTAGGTATAATTAATACCTAATCTAAATGATCATCGGCGTCCGATCCCCTTGTCCGGCCATCAGTCCTGAGAACTGAAGCTTCACCGTCTCCAGTTCCGCCTCGGCGCTCTCCAGCTCCACCTCCGGAGCCCCAGGAATTGAAGCTGTCTACCTCCATGTCGCCGCCAAGCAACTAATCGGCCGCCGATGTTGAGACCACCAAGCTTGGCATCGATGGAAGGCGAGCAGTTGTGACTTTCCTGGGACCAGAGCAACGATGACCTACCATGTACTACTCTTCCTCATTGCTGGTGGCGCCCGTGGTTTGTCGGCTTCTTCATGGTGGCGGCAGGGCGAGGCCTCAGTGTTGTCCTACTCCTCCTCGTCGATCTCGCCAAACACCGCCTCGCCCGCCTTGTCGTCGCACTCCTTGCCGGCAGATACGTCACCGTCGTATCTATAATTTTTGATTGTTCCATGCCAATATTATTCAACTTTTATATACTTTTGGCAACTTTTTATACTATTTTTTGGGACTAACATATTGATCCAGTGCCCAGTGCCAGTTCCTATTTGTTGCATGTTTTATGTTTCTCAGAAAATCAATATCAAACAGAATCCAAACGGGATAAAACGGACGGAGAATTATTTTGGAATATTTGGGATTTTCCGGAGGAAGAATCAACGCGAAACAGTGTCCTATGTGGCCACAAGACAGGGGGCGCGCCCCCTACCCCTGGGCGCGCCATGGGCTCTCGTGGGCCACCCGTAAGGCAGTTGAGGCTCTACTTTTGCCACAAGAAAACTAATTTTATGAGAAAAATTTGGGTGAAAGATTCACCCCAATCGGAGTTACGGATCTCCAGATATAAACGAAACGGTGAAGGGGTAGAATCAGGGAACACAGAAACAGAGAGATAGATCCAATCTCGGAGGGGCTCTCGCCCCTCCCAAGCCATGGGAGACAAGGACCAGAGGGGAAACCCTTCTCCCATCTAGGGAGAAGGTCAAGGAAGAAGAAGAACAAGGGGGGCTCTCTCCCCTTGCTTCCGGGGGCGCCGGAATGCCACCGGGGCCCATCATCATCACCGCGATCTTCACCAACACCTCCGCCGTCTTCACCAACATCTCCATCACCTTCCCCCATCTATATTCAGCGGTCCACTCTCCCGCAACCCGCTGTACCATCTACTTGAACATGGTGCTTTATGCTTCATATTATTTTCCAATGATGTGTTGCCATCCTATGATGTGTAAGTAGATTTTCGTTGTCCTATCGGTGATTGATGAATTGCTATGATTAGTTTGAGTTGCATGTTTTATTATTGGTGCTGTCCTATTATGCTCTCCGTGTCGCGCAAGCATGAGGGATCCCCGCTGTAGGGTTTGCAATATGTTCATGATTTGCTTATGGTGGGTGGCGTGAGTGACAGAAGCATTAACCCAAGTAAGTAGGTTGTTTGCGTATGGGATAAAAGGGGACTTGATACTTTAATGCTATGGTTGGGTTTTACCTTAATGAATCTTTAGTAGTTGCGGATGCTTGTTAGAGTTCCAATCATAAGTGCATATGAGCCAAGTAGAGAAAGTATGTTAGCTTATGCCTCTCCCTCAAATAGAATTGCAATAGTGATTAGCGGTCTAGTAACATATTCAATTGCTTAGGGACAATTTCACAACTCCTACCACCACTTTGCCACACTCGCTATATTTACTTTCTTGCATCTTTATTTAAACAACCCCTAGTTTATATTTACGTGCTCTTTATTATCTTGCAAACCTATCCAACAACACCTACAAAGTACTTCTAGTTTCATACTTGTTTTAGGTAAAGCGAACGTAAAGCATGCGTAGAGTTGTATCGGTGGTCGATAGAACTTGAGGGAATATTTATTCTACCTTTAGCTCCTCATTGGATTCGACACTCTTACTTATCGAAAACTGTTGTGATCCCCTACACTTGTGTGTTATCAAGACCTTTTTCTGGCGCCGTTGCCGGGGAGTCATAGAGTGGGGTGAATATTCTCGTGTGTGCTTGTTTGCTTTATCACTATGCAATTTTTATTTGCTATTCTTAGTTGTTTTCTATCTTTAGGTATGGGTAGGAAACGCAAAATACCAAAAAAATTAGTTGTACCTACTGCACCAATGGTTGAAGAACCACTCAAAATCTATCACACTATTGAAGATTTTTACTTGTTTCATCTTCGATCCCTTTGTGCTCGTGCTGAAACCCCAACTAGCTTAGTTGAGGGCAAATCTTTAGATGAGCATGCTTGTTATGTGCGACACCGTATATCGGAAAAAGGGAAACTATTATGGGATCAAATTCAACGTTTGCAATGCTATGCTTGGACTTTATGTGAATTATATGATATTACTTGTTGTTCTGAAAACCCTAAGAAACACCTTCCCTACCAATGTGAGTCTGATAATGGGATCGTATCTTCATATGCTAAGGGTGTTTATAATTACTATGATGTTCAACAAATTGAAGAATTTGTTGCTTTTAAGGGTGCTTTTGAAATTGCTTCTTTGATTGAAAAGTATGATGCTACTCTTTACAAATCTGAAAGTTTTGCCATACTTGAATATTGTTATGATAATTATGCTTCTAATGCCTATGTTAAACCATATATTGAGAAATTCTCCGCTGTCCAAGAAGAGACTAACATTTTGCAGGAAGCTATGGAAGAAGAAATTGATGAAACTATGAGCTCATTGGATGAAAAAGATGATGAGGAGAGCGAAGAACAAAAGGAGGAAGAGCAGATTAGCTACCCGTGCCCACCTTCTAATGAGAGTAACTCTTCAACTCATACATTGTTTAATTCCCCTTCGTGCTTACCGAAGGATGATTACTATGATGATTGCTATGATCCCGTTGATTCTCTTGAAATATCCCCTTTTGATGATGCTTGCTATGCTTGTGGCCAAGATGCCAATATGAATTATGCTTATATAGATGAACTTGCTATAGTTCCTTATGTTAAACATGAAATTGTTGCTATTGCACCCACACATGATAGTCCTATTATCTTTTTGAATTCTCCCGACTACACTATATCGGAGAAGTTTGCGCTTAGTAAGGATTATATTGATGGGTTGCCTTTTACCATTGCACATGATGATTTTGATGAATATAATATGCATGTGCTTGCTGCTCCTACTTGCAATTATTATGAGAGAGGAACTTTATCTCCGCCTCTCTATGTTTCCAATACGATAGAATTGCAAGAAACTGTCTATACTATGCATTGGCCTTCACTATGTGTGCATGAATTGTTCTTTTATGACATGCCGATGCATAGGAAGAGAGTTAGACTTGGTTGTTGCATGATATATCTTACTTTGTGCTCACTACTAAATTACAAATAATTGTTAATTAAAATTGGCTTTGATATACCTTGGGATCCGGGTGGATTCATTGCTTGAGCACTATATGCCTAGCTTAATGGCTTTAAAGAAAGCGCTGCCAGGGAGACAACCCGGAAGTTTTAGAGAGTCATTTATTTCTGTTGAGTGCTTTTATATAGTTTAAAAAACAAAAAAAATAAAGAGGGGAACCTAAAAACTTTTCAAAAAGGAAAGTGAAAGTGAGAGAGACAAGCATTGTTGAAGTGGGAGCTAGCCTTGAACTTTGTTCATGCTCACGGAAACTTTGTGAATCTTGATTATAGAAACTTTTCATCAATAAATAATTATCCCCTTGTATAATTCCATTGTATTATAAAAATAATGTGCCAAGGTTTGCCTTTAGGATGTTTACAATGATTGTTGGTTTGTACGGTGCAGGACAGAAACTTTGGCTGTAGTGCGAGATTTTACATTTTTATCTGGAATGTCAATTGGTTCTGATTCCTTTTGCACTGTCTTTATGTACAACTTTTTTATTTGTTCTAATTTTGGTAGAATTTTTGGGGTAACAGAAGTATGGTGGATGTTCAGATTGCTACAGACTGTTCTGTTTTTGACAGATTCTGTTTTTGATGCATAGTTTGCTTGTTTTGATGAATCTATCAATTTATATCAGTGGATTAAGCCATGGAAAAGCTATATTACAGTAGACACACTGCAAAAACAAAATATGAATTGGTTTTCTACAGTACTTAGAGTAGTGATTTGCTTTATTATACTAACGGATCTTACCGAGTTTTCTATTGAAGTTTTGTGTGGATGTAGTGTCTAATCGAGGATGTCTCGATATGAGGAAAAGGAAGAGAGGCAAGAGCTCAAGCTTGGGGATGCCCAAGGCACCCTAAGTAAATATTCAAGGAGACTCAAGCGTCTAAGCTTGGGGATGCCCCGGAAAGCATCCCCTCTTTCTTCAACAAGTATCGGTATGTTTTCGAATTTGTTTTGTTCATGCATTATGTGCAAGTCTTGGAGCGTCTTTTGCATTTAGTTTTCATTTTTCTTTTATGCACCATGCTGGTATAAGATAGTTCTTGGTTGATTTATAGAATGCTCATTGCACTTCACTTAAATCTTTTGAGTATGGCTTTATAGAATGCTTCATGCGCTTCACTTATATCATTTGAAGTCTGGATTGCCTGTTTCTCTTCACATAGAAAACCGCCATTTATAGAATGCTCTTTTGCTTCACTTATATTTGTTAGAGCATGGGCATATCTTTTGTAGAAAGAATTAAACTCTCTTGCTTCACTTATATCAATTTAGAGAGATGACAGGAATTGGTCATCACTACAAAAAAATACACTTCCGTGGTGATACGTGTTTGTCACAGTAGGTCGCGTTTTTTGTCATGCATGTACATCCATGACAAATTTATGACAGAATCAACATAGTCATACCTGTGCTGTCGTACAAGTGTTCCATGACATTACCAAAATTATCATCACGGAAGTGTCCACTTCCATGACGATAAATCGCGCGTCACAGAACTGCTTTCGTCAAGGGTGACCGACATGTGGCATCCACCATAAGGAAAACGTCGTTAAGCTATCGGGTCGGGTTTTGGATCTGATAACCTGTTAACAGCCCCGACCAATGGGGATTTTCCACGTGTAAAATCATCATTAGCTGGAGGAAACACGTGTCGGCTCACCATTGGGACAAATGTCATCCACTCATTGGACAGAAGGCGCCTATGATACGTCGACACGTGGCACGGCCCAACAGAGGCCCATTCCTGTGAAAAGGCCGGCCTGTTTGACTTGGTCAAAAGGTGGTGGCCCGGCCCACGGAAAGCCTGTTAACGGCTTGTTTGCATATAGCCCATTTACAGTCCGCTAACTGAGGGCCCGTTACGCCCTATCCGAATTAGGCCCAGTAGCGTCATCTGGGCCGTCCAATATGATTCAGCCCGTTTTAACTTCCGGCCCATGTGTGGCCCATGACTTCTTTCGTCCCATATGAGGACCTTTGTAACTCTTGGCCCATTAACGGCCCGTTGTGAAACTGGCCCGTAATGAACAGTGTATCACTTTATACCCATTAAGGCCTGTTATTCCATTAGGCCATTTCCAGCCCAAGTTATCTTTCGGCCTTCTCAGGGCCCATTGATTCTTGGGCTCATTTGCAGCATTCGGTTACATACGGCCTGTTACTGTCATTTTCTGCTTGTGGGCAAATTCAGCCCATCGTTACAGTCGGCCCGTTTGCGGACCGTTAATACGTTGGGCTGTTTTCATGTCAAAAAATACCCGTTGGGCTACTTTCATAGAGTTATCAAATACGGCCTATTAACGGCCCGTTATGGTCCACGAATAGTACGGCCCATGATTGGCGAAATGATGATACGCCTCGTAAAAGGCCCATGGATCCTACGACCCATATGAGGCCCATGGATGGTACGGCCCGTAGAAGGCCCATGGACCCTACGGCCCTTAGAAGGCCCATTGATCCCTAAGGCCCGTATAGAAGGCCGATGGATCCTACGGCCCGTATAGGAGGCCAATGGTCCTACGGCCGAATGAAAGCCCATGGATCATACGGTCTGCAGGAGGCCCATGGTTACAACAATCCATGTGTTGCCATGATTATTTTGGCCTAGTTACCACAAATAGGCTATTGTGGCCACTAGAAAAACACAGAAAAAGAACTGCAGTGACTACAAGCAAACAACTAAATAAGACAATAAGGAAATAAATAAGCAAGCAATTAAGGCTAGCCTATTACCGCTATTACACATATTACATCCACTGGGCATCAAAGTTCGCCACCAGTGCAAATATAGGGAACAAAGCAGCACATTACATACACTGGCCGTCAAAATTGGCCACCAGTGCAAATAAACGCGGCAGCAAAACAAGAGCATAACTGAAACAACTTCAGAAGAGCTCAAGAAACGTTATCCTGGGTATCCACCATGCTGGCAATAAGCTTAGCAAGCTGATTAGCTTTGTCCTGTTTGGCGCTAAAATCCTCCAACGCTTGCTGTTGCACCAGAAAGTATGCATCTGAATGCTCCAGGGACTTCCGCAGTCCTTCCGCTTCTTGTCGCAGCACAACTGATCGATGTCTTTCAGCTTGTAGTTGAGACTCAAGAAACCGAACTGATTCAGACAGTGAGTTTGAATAGCTTGTGCAAGCGGTAGTGGCCAGTAACTCGAACACTAAACCAAGACAGGACTTTGGGGTTGTCTCGCTGTCTTCAAGATAGTCTTCCTTAGCTGTTTTATCAGCTTTGTTGGAGACCAACAAGGATGTGTCACTATCCTGAACCTTATCTGCATTACTTCCTTTACCATTGCTTAATAAGGCACTCTTCCCCAATATTCTGTCAGCATTCTAAAAGAAGAAACAAGCAGACACATAACAAGTTTAGCATGTACTAGTATATGAAACTCATTTCGGTGAACCAGTTCATTAGTAAGGTGGACAGGATTAAACTACCAAGTCTTCTATTGCCAAGTACTAGTACATAATAAAAGCATCAAACAAACATATATCTATGTCCTATGGTCACTGCATTGTCTTGCCAAATCAAAATAGAGACACGGTTCAAATCATATCAGTTCAAGACAAAGCAGCAGTGAAAGAATACAAAGCGTGGGAAACTACACGGCACAACAAGATTTCAGATGGGTACCACGGGTCTACATGTACAACAACACTATTGGCTCTGTTGTGATGCTAGTAATGTGCATGATATGAAAGTCAACTGTATACACAATTGAAATTGAAATCAACAGAGCTATTGATAAGAGCAAACCTGTTAAAGAAACATGCGTGAACATACCTGTTGTGCCATTGGAGTTTCGATTGGATCCTTCAATTTAAAAATAAGTTTGTATGAGTAAATACAGTGATACAAGAGCAAAGCAATCATAGTTAAAAAAGGCGCGCCTAAGCGAGCGCTTAAGCGCGCCTAGGCTCTAGGCGTTGGCAAAACGCATTGCGCATAACTACGCATAATCTGTGCATAACTGCGCATAAGCATGCGCTTTGGTCAGTAAAGCGCAAGGCGGTGGCAAAACGCACAATTAACGCCTAGCGCTTTTTTGAACTATGATAGCAATGGAATCTTAAATTAGAACAGTTGTTCTTCAGGTTTA
The DNA here is from genome assembly GCF_018294505.1 of Triticum aestivum. NCBI lineage: Eukaryota > Viridiplantae > Streptophyta > Magnoliopsida > Poales > Poaceae > Triticum > Triticum aestivum. Next base: position 509,030,726 of record NC_057813.1, read on the forward strand.
GGCACTTGTTCTACATGAACAGAGTACAGTAAGACGCAAGAATATAATACTTAAAAATAGAAAATGAGCTCATAGACCTTACCACATTCTTGGTTCGGGACCAGTACAGAACAAGGCGTTCCCAGTCATCGTCCAGTAAATGTGTCTCAGGAGAACGTAAGGGAATTTGATGAGTTTCTTTGCCGGTGAAGTACGTTTTCTTCAGGTAATTCCGATACTGCCACCAAGCATTCTTGAAGATAGCAGAGGTATTAGCACAGGTTACCTCATCCTGAGTTTCCAAATCGGTCCTTCTCTATAGAGAAAAATGGGAAAATTTGTTGTATTATAACCATCATGGAGGTAGGATGTATGGGACGAAGCAAAGTAATTGCCATGAATAACATTACTTACACATAACTCCTGGACAAACACCTGCAACTGGCATTTTCCTTCATCTTCAGTATAATATTTCCAAGATGGGAAGATACGCACATACGATTTAACAACATCAAATGCGATAGATGCTAAACTACGACTAGCTGGTTGTGCTTCCTCCACAGGAATAGGCGTACTAACTGGTGGAGTTGGGGTTCGCCGTGATAGTACTGGCCCTTTGGGCACTGGAGCTGCCTTACTAACTGCTCTTGTTTGGGAGCTCTGTGGTGGAGATGGTGCTGTGTCAACAGGAACTGGGTTACTATCGGCTGGGGTTGGGGTTAGATTGGGTGAAGCTGGTTCTCTGTCCATCGCAGTAGGGGTACAATCTGCGAGAGTTTGGGTTATGTGTGGTAGGGCTGGTTCTTGTGCATGTACAACCGGGGTGCTATCTCCACCAAGAGGTAGCACTGTTTTATTTGAAGACCGTGTTTTTAGTCCGCTAGATACTGGCATCACCCGCTCCAATTCAAATGGCTGATAAACAGGAAACATAGTTGAATGTACAGACATTGTATGAGAGACAGATGCAATAGATAGTGTGGAAAAAAGAGGGCATGAAATAGTTGACATGTATATTGTTTAACTAAAACGGATAGCATGACATAATTTCACATATATGATGTCTATCTAAACTGGATAGCATAGCATAACATAATTCAAAGATATGATGAATAACTAAACAGGATCGCATGACATAATTCACCTACATGTTATCTAAGTAATCAGGATCGCATCATTTAATTCACATATGTGATTTATATGCTAAACAGAGGGCATTCGATATGATGTCTGAACTAAGAACATGGTGTTGAATATTGTGTATATGATGTCTAAACTATGCAATGCAAGACACCGTATGCATGATATGAGCAGTATAACCGTGCCAAGTTAGAGCATACACCTCAGTGGGGGAATAGGACTGGTCATCTGTCTCTGAATCCATCTCTGAGGAGCTATCGGGACCCAACAAGAGATCTGCTTCGACAGGTAGCACTGTCTGCTCTGAAGGCCTTGTTTTCACTCCAGATTTTTCCATCTCCCACCCAAATGGCTGATTCACAGGAAGAGTAGTTTAATGTACAAACATTGTCGACAAATGGAAATGTAATGAAGAAAAGGATGGGCAAGATATCATTCAAATATATGATGCCTGGTTAAACAGGATGGCATTGCACATTTCACATATATTATGGCTGGCTAAAAGACATGAGACTGCATAATTCCCATATATGATATAGAAACTAAACAGGTGGCATTACAGAACATGTCTAAACTAAGCAGATGACATATATGATGTCAAAAGTAGGCACTGCAAGGCAACATATGCATGATATGACTAACATCATCATGCCAAGGTAGAGCAAACACCTTGGGGGTAAATAGGAGTGGTCAGCGGCGTCTGAATCCGCCTCAGAACAGATATCTTCCTCTGGATTACAATCTGGAGAGGGGTGGGGAGGGTTTGCCATTGAACCCACCATGGAGCGATGTCTGCATGACATTGTATTGCCGCGCAAAACTCTTCTCTTTTTCTCTACATGTTCAGCATGACTGTGTATCTGACATGCATACGAAAAAAATATGGTGAGATTATGTAAGGAGAGCATGCAGAAATTTAGAGTGATGGTAACAACCAGTGGATCGATGTTTTTCCATTGAACCAAAATAGCCCTAATGGATCGACGTGAATGTATAGTAATAAGTGATGCAACAAGTGTACAACCTCTTTGCCGTAGCCGTGTCGACCTCAGCATCATTGGGTTGGTCGCTGAAGCAGTTGAGGAAGAGGTGGCTGTCGGAGGTGTGGAGGAAGATCTGAGGAATCTGTAGATGGCGTCCAGGGCACTACTCTATTGTGATGGATCGTTCTGTCGTTGGAGCAGCTCCGGTGAGCCGTAAGACGTCAAGGCTGAAGCAGCACAAGACAGACATCGTCAATCTCAAGTGGGATTCTAATAGCATCTCCAATAGATGATGTAAAATGGATGTAAAATTAACATCACCAAAAACCACCTGACTACAACAGATGAGGTAAAAACTGTTGACTCTGAACTTAACTGTCGAAATTGAAATTAACTGTGGAATATGAATGCTACTGTCTAAACTGAACGCAATGGTAGCAGAGAGACACTTGACATGTAGTTTAGGGAGGGCCTGCAGTTCATCTTCAACCTGCACACCCCTGAGCCACCTGCCACCACCGGCCGAACCGCCGGCCCCAGCGCCGCCTCGCCGCCCCGAAACAACTCGCCACCGCCGCCCCGGCCAGCCCTCTAGGCCCCCCGCCCCCCACCACCCTGAACCCTTAGATAGATAGTGGGGTACCTCTCTGGCGAGCCCCCGTCCCCGCTGCGGGTGGTTCTTCCTTAACTCCGGCGAGTCCCCCCCCCCAACCCCTGAAAATTGACTGACCCAAAAGTCGATTCAGTCGACTGAAGTGTGGCCTAATCGGAGCAGAGCAGCAGCACGAGCGAGGGGGAGAGCAGCAGCAGCAGCTGGGTGAGCGAGCGATCGAGCGAGAGCCGGAGCAGCAGCAGCAGCGCGAGTGAGCGAGCGAGAGCCGGAGCAGCAGCAGCAAATCCGGCTGGTATGGCTGCCGCTGCCAAAGGTGCCTCGCACTGGGGGAGAGCCGTCGTGGAGATGTCGCCCGCGGCGCCGGCTTCAAGGTAGCTGATCCATGGCGGTGCGGGATGGAGCACCGTCGGTGCTGGGAGGTCAAGTTAAGGAGAAGGTGCGATGCGATGAGTGTACAACCTCTTTGGTGGCGCCAAGTAGGCCTCAGCTTCGTCCGAGGAGTCGGTGAGGATGTTGCGGTTCCGGTGGAGCAGGTTAAGGCGGCGCTATGGGGATGGAGCAGCCGCGATAGACGAGCAGATCGTCGGAGCAGCTCCTTGGAGGTGGAGGACGGGGCGGCTGAACCGGTGAGACGGCGAGATGGACTACGGATCCTCATCCGGGGAGGTGGACGAGGGACGTCGAGCTATTGCGGTGGACGACGTCGTCGTGGAAGAGGCTCCGGCTGGGCAGTGGTGACGTGGCAGACGGAGGAGGGTGGGGTTTCGCGGCTGGAGCGGAGAGGTTATGGCGGCCTAGGATTTTGAATGGCGAAAAGGGGGCGATGGGAGGGGGTGAAGCATGACTTAGGGACACGGTTGTCCAAAATATAGGGTGTGTTACAAAAGTACCCCCCACCGATTTGAACTAGCGGCCCTTTCGGCTCAGGGTTAGAAGGGGGATTTCACGTGTCGGGATTTGGCAGCTGGAGGGAGTTTTCGCGCGTGTTGTAATTTCGGGATAGCAAGGCGCGGGTTGTGAAGGCGCCAGTTTTGGGAGCACGATATCTGCATTTTCGGGATATAACAAGACGCGGGTTGAATTTTAGGGACAAGCCTAATGTGTAGTAATATTGTACTTGTACATACCAAATCAATTCGCACTTCCCTCAACCAAGAGGAAAACGAAAAAAATAAAACTATTCACACCACACAAAGAGAGATTCTTACCCCATTTTACTATACAAATGCTATTCAAAGCTACTCCGTCCTTCCATCTATATAGGGCCTAATGCGTTTTTCGATGCGAACTTTGACCAAATATTAGAGCAATGATATATGACATGCAACTTACACAAAGCACATCGTTAACTTCGTCTGTGAAAGGTTTTTTCAATGATATAATTTTCACATTGTGCATGTCATGTACTATTAATCTTGTCAATAGTCAAAGGTGGTCTTAAAAATCTCATTACGCCCTATATAGATGGAAGGAGGGAGTATGAATCCATGTTATGTCCGATTAAATTTTTTCGCTTTGCCGTATAATGCATGTAACCTACTCATACCAGCATTTTAGTGCATTCCAAATGTCTATACTACCGCTGCAATTCGAACTAAATTTGAATTTGTTTCTCTATTTCAATAAGAAGCTACAATCATGATTGTTGCCAACTTCAACCATCATAGTTTCCTGGTTATCCGTCAGATATAAATTGGACGGCCTATAATGTAGGATGGCAGGCACACCATCATCAACAACTCCGTTTTTTATAAGAGTAGAGATAAAATATAATAAATGTAGTATAACATGTTCATAAACACACCATGTGTATCACCGTTATATATATTCACACATACGTCGGTTTAAAACACTATGATAAATTCTTCAAATATCCGAATTCGCTTTTTATAATAAAGTATATATGATCTCTATTCGTCTTTTACACCGACACAACCCTCTTATCTTTGTAGCTAGCGCTAACTTTCTCTTGTGCATGCACACGCCCGCATCCCTCTCACCCTCCCTCAACATTATCTAGCTCCATCGCGCAAATTCGTATTTTCACTTTAGGTCGTTCACCCATGGTGTGTAGGCCCCCCAGCTCCTTCTTTACGGCACACATCGATCGATATGCCTCTCTAGCCAGGTGTGCCTAGCACAAACACAAGCTTCCCCTCTTCTCTTGTCACCGTCCATGCCTCACTCCCACCACTCTTTTCATCGTTCTCGTACTCGCACACTCCTCCCCGCTCGATATAGTATGCCTCTCGTACCACCTCCTACATGCATCCCTCTATCTCTATCCTTCTCCTCGTGCCCCGTTTGCTTCTAACACACACATGCATGTATATCGATCGATCTCCCAACATATACCTGGGTCGACTTTAACTACCCCCCCATCGATCGACGTACCTCACAAGTTATGTCTCTCATTTCTCTAACAAAGGGCGATTGATCCTCCTATGTAGTTATGTCTGCTTACCACAGCCACATCGCCCCCTCATCATTCGTGCATGCCTCCTGACCCGTCTCTCACACACACATGCACAGACAACAAGCAGCCATCTCCTCTCTTGTTGATATTGCAGGCGTGCCCTCCATTTGTCTAGCAAGCCTATCACACCATTTGTTAGAAGCAACTCCACTACCACCCCCTCCAACACTCTAGCTCTGTCTCTCTCCCAACCTTATTCCTCTCATGCACATATGCATGGATGCCGATCGATCTCCCTTAATACATGAGGCAGATCGATCTCCTTAATACATGAGGTAGGCCTCTGTCCTCCTCCACACATATACCAACCATTGTACCTCTATAATTAATTGGGCCTCCCTCTTCCCCCACCACACACCGATAGTCGAGCGCTGCAGGTAGGTATCCATGCCACAGAGACAAATTGCACATGTCTCCTCTCACGTTCCAGTAGGCCAGCCACTCTATATCTTTGACGTGGGCACACACAAATTCGATGGCACTCTTTATCGATCGCGTGTGCACACACACATCATCATCCCTCTTTTCGATTCTATGGACACCTCAAGCCGGTGATACCTCCACTCTCTTCTCGTGGATCGCCCCCTCTATATATATGTTATATCCAGGACTCTATTTCACACACATTGCATATGTTACATTTTTTAAATTAACCCCCCCCCAAAAAAAACTCTCAAGAACCCACACACTATATCTCTCTAGATTTGTATCTCTCTCACACAACCCCATGTAGGTGGTGTACGTATACAAGAAAAGAATAGGTGCACTGTGCACGTACTCACGCTTCATGCCCAGCCACACCCGCATGGGTACACGGTGGAGCTCATTTCTTTACGAAATGGCAACCCACGTGCTAATTTGAACGCCTGTAGCGGTTGTTTACCTAGGGAGGTCGTGTACCACGCCTGCACGAAACAAAGTTCGACTTGACGCGTTGCCGCATTATTTTTAAATAAAGTTATAGCGCTCAATGGCACGTACACAGAATATAAAACAATTTTTATGGAGAAAAAGGTAGTCCGCTCACTATATAAAATGGAGCCTTGCGTGCCTGGCTTGTTGCTCTTCAGAGTATCTCACACAAGGCTGCGGTGGCCTCTCTCTCTCTCTCACCGTTGGTCACTGATCCGGCCGCATCCCGTCCGCCGGGGGAAAGGGAGTGCGGTGGCCTCTCTCTCTCTCATCGTTGGTCACTGATCCGGCCGCATCCCGTCTGCCGGGGGAAAGGTAGGAAGTGCATCGTTTTTCCGTTTGACAGCGCCGAGGCAGCACGTCCCGATCTGCAGTACACGCCGTTCTCTCTGGCCAAGCTCCGGCGCGGCAGGGCCTACACCACCTGCTCGCAGATTCCACCTGTCGCCGCTTACCTAGTTACATCCCGACGACCTCCAGGTATCCCCTCCGGCCTTGCTCCACTGCCTGTCCTCCCACGTCGCTGCATGTGGATCTTCCATAGTTCTTTGCCCAAAACTGTAACGCCCCGGATTCGTTGCGCCAGGTGTCTGCTAGTTATTCGTCGTAGTTGCCATGTCGTTTGCTTGCGTGTTGCATTTTATCATGTCATCATGTGCATTGCATTGCATACGTGTTTGTTTCTTGCATCCGAGCATTTTCCCCGTTGTCCATTTTGCAATCCGGCGCTCCTATGTCCTCCGGCGTCCCCCTTTTGTCTCTCGTTGTGAGCGGGTGTTAAACGTTCTCGGAATGGACTGAGTCTTGCCAAGCGGCCTTGGGATATCACCGGCAGACCGCCTGTCAAGTTTCTTTCCATTTGGAGGTCATTTGGTACTCCAACGGTTAACCGCGTAGCCCGAAACCCCCCTTTCTCTTTGCAGCGCAACACCCCTCTAAACTGGCCCAAAACCCATCCAAACCCCCTCCATGCTCTCCGCCGTTCGATCACGATCGTTTGGGCGAAAACCGCACCCCATTTGGACTCTCCTAGCTCCCAGAATCTGTAAACATGCCCTCCCCGTCCAAATTCGCGAATGAATCCCCCCTAACCCTAGCAAATTCCTCCCCGCGCCGCCGGACGCGTCCGCGTCGCGCCGGACATGTCCACTGCTGCTGCCACCTCACTCCGACCAATCGGGCATCGCCACGCCAGCCCCGCCACCGCTCCCCTCCACTCACGTTGTGCCACGTCACCGCCGCCCGCGTCCACATCGCCGCCGCCGCCCGGGGCCCAGATCCGGCCCGCCTCGGGCCCAGATCCGGCCCGCCCCGGGCCCGTCCTCTGCCGCCGAGCACGCCCGAGCGCCTCCCGGCCGCGCCACCGTCCGCCGCCTTCGCGCCGTCGCCAGCGACCAGCTCCGGCGACTGGAGCGCACCGTCCTGTGCCGCCATCCCCGCCGCCATCGCCTCCGCCGCCCTATCCCGCGCCCCGAGCGCCGACGCCCCCGCCTCGCCCCGCGCCGGCGTCCCTCCACCGCCTTGCCGGCCGGGACCACGCTTCCTCGACCTCCTCGCCGGCCGGCGCTGCCATGCCGCACCCGAGCCGGCCGCCCCTCGCCTTGCCTCCCCGTGGCCGCCATGCCGTCGCCCCGGGCCGGATCCAGCGAGGACCGGCCGGATCCAACTTCAGCGCCGCCTTCCTCGTGTTCTCCGGCGAGATCCCGCGAACTCCGGCGAGTTCTCCGTCCGCCTCGAAGTCCGTGCGGATCTGGATCCAGAGGTTGACCCCAGCTTTTGACTAAGTCCCTGAGTTTTCTTGCATTTTGATACCCACTTTGACCTGCCATAACTCTGTGCATGTAGCTCCGTTTTGTGCGTGTTATATGTCAAAATGTTCGTCATGAGATGCTCTTCATTTTGTTCCATTGCACCACGTTCATTTGAGTTCATCTTGATGCCTGAATCATCGTTGCAAGAGTGCTATATAATGTTATCTGCTGTCTGTTAACAGAACATGTTCATTTGTCATTTTTGCCATGTTTTATGTGTGCATCCTATGAGGTTGATGTCTACATGTGTTTTGTGATACATCATGCCATATTTATAGGGGTGTATGCCATGTATTTGTTTGATCAATGTGTTGACTATAACAAGCATGCAAACTAGGCTTCGTGATGTTGCTGATTTCAGTCCCTGTTCTGCTTTTATTTTTATGCCATGTAAACTTGATGCTACAGAGAGATCCAAGCATATTTTGAGATACTTCAGTCAGGATGTTTTGAACATATGGTTATTTTCTATCCATTCGTGCCCCTGTTTGAAATTATGGAGTAGTCTAGCATGAAAATTTCTTGCTCTACTTTTGCTATAAAATGTTTCCTGGCAGATTGTTTACATGTTATTCAATTTTGCCAAGGTTGTTGTAGTTGATCCTTACATGCTATGAACTTGTTCTTGCCTTGGTTAGTTTCATAAACACGTCTTCTTGCTGATGCTATGCTTATCTTGTCATGCAATGACTTGTGGTGAGTGAATCGAGCTCGTGAAGTAGTGTACTTGCTGTTACTGTTTTGCTAGGCTGAATCTGTTATTTTGTGATGCTATGTAAACCTGCTGCTACAAGTCATTCCATGCATAATCTGGAGATGTTCACTAAGGATGTTTTGTTATAAATGTCATGCTCTATCCATCCATGCCCCTGGTTGCATTTATATCCAGCTGTAGCTTGTTGTAATCTTGCTCTCAAATTGCTAAATAATGTTTCTGTCAGCCTGTTAACATGAAGTTCAGTTTGTGCCATGTGTTTTGCTAGCGATCCATGCACCCTATAAACTTGCTCTTGCCATGCTTAGCTTCACAAACATGTCTTCTTACTGTTGGTTGCCTTGTCATGCCATGTATTGCTCTGTGGTGAGTGGTACAATCTTACCAACATGCCTACTTATTGTTGTTCCTGCCATGTTTGCATCTGTCATATACCTTGCCATGTTTACATGGGTGCCATCATATCTTCTGATCCTTTTCGGCTCATGGTTAGTAAAGGACTTTTGTTCTATGAATCTAGTAGATTCATGCCATGCCTTTGTTTGCCATGTTAAGTTCCTGTAACATGTTGTTTGATAGCTCTAAGCATTGCAACCTGATATTATTTCTGTAAAGTCTGAAATTGTTATTATATGCAATCTTGCCATGTCTTTTTGAGCATGTTCTAGTGATTTCTGGAGATAGCTCAGTGTTCATGTTTTGTTATACTTTATCTGTACATCATGTCCATGCCTTTTATTCTCATGTCGAGCTGTTGTAGCATATTGTTTTGATGCTTGCAATATGCCTAGTTGCTGTTTTGGATAGATTGTTGCTATAACTTGTTTCATGTGTGTGTGTTGAACCGTTGCTCCATTTAGAGTGTGTTCTATATGAAACTTGCTAGATTTTGCATGTAGTTTCATATTATCATGTTTCATCCTTGTCTTGAGGTGTTTGCTTGATGTTTGTATGCATTTTACATCAATGCCATGTTTAACTTATTTTGCTCATATCTTCTAGGCCGTAGCTCCAAATATAATGAACTTTATATGTAACTTGACTAGAATCTCGTGTAGATCATCTTGGTGCACCTTAACTTGCTGTTTAACAACTTGAACATAAGATTTATTCAGATCTGGACCAATTTAGAAATTTGCATATGAGGACTTACCGGAATTGTTATATGTTGTTTCCGGCCTCATTTAAACTTGCTTTGATGTGTTGCTCTTGTATGCATCATCTCTTGCAATGAGTAGCTTCATGTAGCTTTGTCATGCATCATGCTTGTTGTGCATCATGTCTTGTCTATGTGTGGTGTGTTTACTATGTTGTGTGCTTCTCTCGATAGTTCCCGTTTCGTTGCGATCGTGAGGATTCGTTCGTCTACGCTTGGTTCGTCTTCGTGGCTTCATCTTCTTCATGGACTCATTCTTCTTCCTTGCAGGATTTCAGGCAAGATGACCGCTATCCTGGATCTCACTACTATCATTTCTATGCTAGTTGCTTCGTTCTATCGCTATGTTGCGCTACCTATCACCTGTTTATCAAGCCATCCCAAATTGCCATGTCAGCCTCTAACATTTTCACCCTTCCTAGCAAACCATATCTCTTATAGCATTGTTAGTTGCAGGTGAAGTTGAAGATTGCCCCATGACGGATAGGATTATGTCGGGATATCACAATATCTCTTATATTATTAATGCATCTATATACTTGGTAAAGGGTGGAAGACTCGGCCTTATGCCTGGTGTTTTGTTCCACTGTTGCCGCCCTAGTTTCCGTCATACCGGTGTTATGTTCCCGGATTTTGCATTCCTTATGCGGTTGGGTGATTTATGGGACCCCCTTGACAGTTAGCTTTGAATAAAACTCCTCCAGCAAGGCCCAACCTTGGTTTTACCATTTGCCTCACCACCACCGATACCCTTCCCTTGGGTCGGCCAACCCAAGGGTCATCTTTATTTTAGCCCCCCCCCCCCGGGCCAGTGCTTCTCCAAGTGTTGGTCCGAACTGAGCTACCTGTGGGGCCACCTCGGGGAAACTTGAAGTCTGGTTTTACTCGTAGCTAGTCTCATCTGGTGTTGCCCTGAGAACGAGATATGTGCAGCTCCTATCGGGATTTGTCGGCGCATCGGGCGGCTTTGCTGGTCTTGTTTTACCATTGTCGAAATGTCTTGTAAACCGGGATTCCGAGTCTGATCGGGTCTTCCTGGGAGAAGGTATATCCTTCATTGATCGCGAGAGCTTATCATGGGCTAAGTTGGGACACCCCTGCAGGGTATAAACTTTCGAAAGCTGTGCCTGCGGTTATAGGCAGATGGGAATTTGTTAATGTTCGGTTGTAGATAACTTGACACCAGATCCGAATTAAAACACATCAACCGCGTGTGTATCCGTGATGGTCTCTTTTCAGCGGGTCCGGGAAGTGAACACGGTTTTTGGGTTATGTTTGACGTAAGTAGGAGTTCAGGATCACTTCTTGATCATTGCTAGTTTCACGACCGTTCCGCTTGCTCTCTTCTCGGTCTTATTTGCGTATGTTAGCCACCATATATGCTTAGTCGTTGCTGCTACCTCACCACTTTACCCCTTCCTTTCCTATTGAGCTTTGCTAGTATTGATACTCATGGTAATGGGATTGCTGAGTCCTCGTGGCTCATAGATTACTACAACAACAGTTGCAGGTACATGTTATGCGATGATCATGACGCGAGAGCGATGTTGCTTGTTTTGGAGTTCTTCTTCTGCTTCTTCTTTGATCAGGGGATAAGTTCCAGGTCGGCAGCCTGGGCTAGCAGGGTGGATGTTGTTTGAGTTTCTGTTTGTGTTCATCCGTAGTCGGATGTTGCTCTCATGTATTGTGATGTTGTATTCATGTGGCATTGTTTGCCTTTTGTATGTATCCCCATCAATTATGTAATGTTGATGTAATGATATCCACCTTGCAAAAGCGTTTCAATATGTGGTTCTATCCTTGGTGGCACCTTCGAGTCTCTTTAGGATAGTATCGCATATTGGGCGTGATAAGTTGGCATCAGAGCCTCGACCGACCCTAGGAGCCCTCTTGATTGATCGTGTAGTTTGGCCGTTGTCGAGTCTAGAAGAAAACTGTTTTGGAGTCTAGTTATATCGGAGAGTAGGAAATCTTTTTACTCCTCATCCCCTTCGTCGCTCTGGTGAGGAATCTTGACGTAGGTGTTTTGACTTACTCCTCTTCCCCTTCAAATTTTTCTTTAGGATCACGCAGTTGGTTTTTCGATCGTAGGTTCTCTTCTCTTTTCATTCGGTGCATTCCTCGTCAAGTTGACTCGAGCCTCTTCATCTTTGCAAGTTCAATCCTCAGTAGTCTTATTTTCCCACCCGCCCTCCCTTCTTCTTCTCGGAACCGGAGTCCGTAATCGAGTATCCATCCTACTCATGCAAAGCCTTTGCATTCTTTCAACCGGTGTTTTCTCTTCAAGTCATTCATCGATTCTACCTTCCAAGTTGCCTTTGTTTTCCCGCCCTCCCACCCTCTTCTCCCCAGAGCCCGAGTCTCTCTCTCGACCATCTATCTCATTTGTGCGGAACCTCTTCAGTCTTTCGTAAATTATTCCAACCGGTGAATTCTTGTCTCGTTCGTCATGCTTCATCCCTTTCTTTTCCCGGTGCACTCAACTCAAGTTTTTCGGGTTGATCACATTCTTTTCCTCGGCTCAAGTGTTTTCCTTGCTCGTTTGACTCTCGCCAATTTATCCTTCCGGAGTGCTCAAGATATCTCAGGAGATTCGCCTGTGTTCCAATTAATTCGAGGTTGTCACCTCATTCAAATATTTCAATTGTTCCGGTGTTTCACCTATCTGTTCAACATCCCTTTCCAATGGTGTTTTCTATTAGTGGGACCTAACCCACAGGTCTTTTCCCAGGATCTTACCTGACTCTTCTGATTCCCCCAGAGTTATTCTCAATTCTTTTCAAGTTTGACGTAAGAATGAATTTCATCAGTCAGATACCTTCTCCAAGATCTTGTTCAAACTCTTTTCATTGTTGGCTCAACCTCTTCGCTTTTCATTCTACCGGAGTATCTCAGTAATTTTGTTGGTGTTTCTCGTCGACATTTGAAGACCGATGAAGAGTTTTTCCGCTAAATCTTGCCAGTTCTCCCGAAGATTCGTGGTTCTAGCTTCATGTTATCAGTCTCGAATTATTCCATTTGTCAGATACTCCTTTTCTCACCCATCCGGAGTAGGTCAGAAGTTGACGTTTCTTTTCACCGGAGGCCATCATTCCAGCTATCGTTCTCTATTTATCCCGGTGCTTCGTTCAAGTATTATTCAATCACTTCGCGATCTCTTCGATCTCTTTTCTCTAAATTCCCTCAAGTATCTTTGTGATTGCTCAAATTCTTCCCGGTGATTAAGTCCATTTCATCGGTCATTTTCGAATTTTTACGGTAGTTAGTTCAAGATTCTTTTTCCTTGATTATCATATTAATTCATTCATTCTTTTCAATCTCAATGGTGGTTCATTGAAGACCTTCCTAAAGGTGGCGCTATGTCACTTCTCAATCCTTTTCAAGAAGAATAAGTAGTATGCAAAATCCATTGCTTGTCATCAATTTAATTTGATGAAGGATAAGCATACAATAAATCTTATTCTTAGTTCATCCAAGTGATTAATCCCTTCCTTCGGAGTTTGTTCTTGATGAATAAATTCTAGTTCCAAGTGTTTTCATCTTTTCTTTCCGGAGTTCAAATTTTCCTCGGTCATTTCATCGGAACCTCCATCTAAATCACCGCAAGGCTCATCTTATTCTTACATCCTTCATTCTATCTCATCATCCTTTTGTCACCGGAGTTATTCATGGTGGTTCTTCATGATTTATTTCATTCTTCAAGAGTTCATCAAGAATTTTGTTGGTGGAGCTCAAGTATCTTTCCTTCTCGCTTTTCGAAGTGCAATTAATTCTCCAAATTCTTTTGAAGTGGAGTTTTGCATTTCTTCGTTCTTCTAAGCTATTCGATCATTTCCGTTTGTGGTCGGTTAATACCTTATGATCTTGAGACGTTACCTATAAGACCACAACAAGCTTATTCTTTCGTTGTTGATTTTCTCAACAACTCCATTCAACCCTTTCCTTCTAAGTTGTTGTCATTCCATTCTTTCAATTCTTCCGGATGCATTGAATTGTTCATCTCGTCAAGTATCATTCCATCCTCTCTAGTTCATGTTCTAATCCTTCCATTTTTAGCCGGAGTGCTGCCTAAATCCTTTCAGTCTTATTCGTTTCTTATCTTGTTCTAACCAGAGTGCTTTTAGAGTCTGTCTTATTCCATGATCTTTGATCCTCGTCATTCTCGTCGTTCCCCTCTTCTTCTCGAGTGCTCTCGATTCTTTGTTTCTTCTCTTGAGTTCTTGTTTCACCTCATGCCCTTTTCCCTTCCGTCTCGGTACTAAGATCTCGGGACGAGATCTCTTGTTAGTGGAGGAGTGTTGTAACACCCCGGATTCCTTGCGCCAGGTGTCTGCCAGTTATTCGCCGTAGTTGCCATGTTGTTTGCTTGCATGTTGCATTTTATCATGTCATCATGTGCATTGCATTGCATACGTGTTTGTTTCCTGCATCCGAGCATTTTCCCCGTTGTCCGTTTTGCAATCCGGCGCTCCTATGTCCTCCGGCGTCCCCCTTTTATCTCTCATTGTGTGTGGGTGTTAAACGTTCTCGGAATGGACCAAGTCTTGCCAAGCAGCCTTGGGATATCACCGGCAGACCGCCTGTCAAGTGTCGTTCCATTTGGAGGCCGTTTGGTACTCCAACGATTAACCGCGTAGCCCGAAACCCCCCTTGCTCTTTGCAGCCCAACACCCCTCCAAACTGGCCCAAAACCCATCCAAACCCCCTCCATGCTCTCCGCCGTTCGATCATGATCGTGTGGGCGAAAACCGCACCCCATTTGGACTCTCCTAGCTCCCAGAATCTATAAATATGCCCTTCCCGTCCAAATTCGCGGATGAATCCCCCCTAACCCTAAATTCCTCCCCGCGCCGCCGGACGCGTCCACGTCGCGCTGGACATGTCCACTACCGCCGCCACCTCACTCCGACCAATCGGGCGTCACCATGTCAGCCCCGCCGCCGCTCCCCCCACTCATGTTGCGCCACGTCACCGCCGCCTGCGTCCACATCGCCGCCGCCGCCCGGGGCCCAGATCCGGCCCGCCCCGGGGCCGAACCGGGCCGCGCCGGGCCCGTCCTCCGCCGCCAAGCGCGCCCGAGCGCCTCCCGGCCGTGCCGTCGTCTGCCGCCTTCGCGCCGTCGCCGGCAACCAGCTCCGGCGACCGGAGCGCACCGTCTTGTGCCGCCATCCCCGCCGCCATCACCTCCGCCGCCCTGTCCTACGCCCCGAGCGCCGACACCCCCGCCTTGCCCCGCGCCAGCGTCCCTCCGCCGCCTTGCCGGCCGGGACCGTGCCTCCTCGACCTCCTCGCCTGCCGGTGCCGCCGTGCCACGCCCGAGCCGGCTGCCCCTCGCCTTGCCTCCCCGTCACCGCCATGTCGTCGCCCCGGGCCGGATCCGGCGAGGACCGGCCGGATCCAACTCCGGCGCCGCCTTCCCCGTGTTCTCCGGCGAGATCCCGCGAACTCCGACGAGTTCTCGGGCCGCCTCGAAGTGCGTGCGGATCTGGATCCAGAGGTTGACCCTGATTTTTGACCAAGTCCCTGAGTTTTCTTGCATTTTGATACCCACTTTGACCTGCCATAACTCTGTGCATGTAGCTCCATTTCATGCGTGTTATATGTCAAAATGTTCGTCATGATATGCTATTCATTTTGTTCCATTGCACTGTGTTCATTTGAGTTCATCTTGATGCCTGAATCATCGTTGAAAGAGTGCTATATAATGTTATCTGCTGTCTGTTAACAGAACATGTTCATTTGTCATTTTTGCCATATTGATGTGTGTATCCTATGAGGTTGATGTCTACATGTGTTTTGTGCTACATCATGCCATCTTTACAGGGGTGTATGACATGTATTTTTGTGATCAATGTGTTGACTAGAACAACCATACAAACTAGGTTTCCTGATGTTGCTGATTTCAGTCCCTGTTCTGCTGTTATTTTTATGCCATGTAAACTTGATGCTACAGAGAGATCCAAGAATATTTTGAGATACTTCAGTACGGATGTTTTGAACATATGGTTATTCTCTATCCATTCATGCCCATGTTTGCAATTATGGAGTAGTCTAGCATGTCATTTTCTTGCTCTACTTTTGCTATAAAATGTTTCCTGGCAGATTGTTTACATGTTATTCAATTTTGCCAAGGTTGTTGTAGTTGATCCTTGCATGCTATGAACTTGTTCTTGCCTTGGTTAGTTTCATAAACATGTCTTCTTGCTGGTGCTATTCTTATCTTGTCATGCAATGACTTGTGGTGAGTAAATCGAGCTCGTGAAGTAGTGTACTTGCAGTTACTATTTTGCTAGGCTGAATATGTTATTTTGTGATGCTATGTAAACCTGCTGCTACAAGTCATTCCATGCATAATCTGGAGATGTTCACGAAGGATGTTTTGTTACACATGTCATGCTCTATCCATCCATGCCCCTGGTTGCATTTATAGCCTGCTGTAGCTTGTTGTAATCTTGCTCTCAAATTGCTAAATAATGTTGTTGTCAGTCTGTTAACATAAAGTTCAGTTTGTGCCATGGTTTTGCTAGTGATCCATGCACCCTATAAACTTGCTATTGCCATGCTTAGCTTCAAAAACATGTCTTCTTACTGTTGGTTGCCTTGTCATGCCATGTATTGCTCTGTGGTGAGTGGTACAATCTCACCAACATGCCTACTTATCGTTGTTCCTGCCATGTTTGCATCTGTCATATACCTTGCCATGTTTACATGGGTGCCATCATATCTTCTGATCCTTTTTGGCTCATGGTCAGTAAAGGACTTTTGTTCTATGAATCTAGTAGATTCCTGCCATGACTTTGTTTGCCATGTTAAGTTCCTGTAACATGTTGTTTGATAGCTCTAAGCATTGCAACCTGATGTTATTTCTGTAAAGTTTGAAATTGTTATTATATGCAATCTTGCCATGTCTTTTTGAGCATGTTCTAGTGATTTCTGGAGATAGCTCAGTGTTCATGTTTTGTTATGCTTTATCTGTACATCATGTCCATGCCTTTTGTTCTCATGTCGAGCTACTGTAGCATATTGTTTTGATGCTTGCAATATGCCTAGTAGCTGTTTTGGATAGATTGTTGCTATAACTTGTTTCATGTGTGTGTGTTGAACCGTTGCTCCGTTTAGAGTGTGCTCTATAAGAAACTTGCTTGATTTTGCATGCAGTTTCATATTATCATGTTTCATACTTGTCTTGAGGTGTTTGCTTGATGTTTGTATGCATTTTACATCAATGCCATGTTTAACTTATTTTGCTCATATCTTCTAGGCCGTAGCTCCAAATATAATGAACTTTATATGTAACTTGACTAGAATCTCGTGTAGATTATCTTGGTGCATCTTAACTTGCTGTTTAACAACTTGAACATAAGGTTTATTCAGATCTGGACCAATTTCGAAATTTGCATATGAGGACTTACCGGAATTGTTATATGTTGTTTCCGGCCTCATTTAAACTTGCTTTGATGTGTTGCTCTTGTATGCATCATCTCTTGCCATGAGTAGCTTCATGTAGCTATGTCATGCATCATGCTTGTTGTGCATCATGTCTTGTCTATGTGTGGTGTGTTTACTATGTTGTGTGCTTCTCTCGATAGTTCCCGTTTCGTTGCGATCGTGAGGATTCGTTCGTCTACGCTTGGTTCGTCTTCATGGCTTCCTCTTCTTCATGGACTCGTTCTTCTTCCTTGCGGGATTTCAGGCAAGATGACCGCTACCCTGGATCTCACTACTATCATTGCTATGCTACTTGCTTCGTTCTATCACTATGTTGTGCTACCTATCACCTGTTTATCAAGCCATCCCAAATTGCCATGTCAGCCTCTAACCTTTTCACCCTTCCTAGCAAACCATTGCTTGGCTATATTACCACTTTACTCAGCCCCTCTTATAGCATTGTTAGTTGCAAGTGAAGTTGAAGATTTCCCCATGACGGACAGGATTATGTCGGGATATCACAATATCTCTTATATTATTAATGCATCTATATACTTGGTAAAGGGTGGAAGACTCGGCCTTATGCCTGGTGTTTTGTTCCACTGTTGCCGCCCTAGTTTCCGTCATATCGGTGTTATGTTCCCGGATTTTATGTTCCTTGCGCGGTTGGGTGATTTATGGGACCCCCTTGACAGTTCGCTTTGAATAAAACTCCTCCAGCAAGGCCCAACCTTAGTTTTACCATTTGCCTCACCACCACCTATACCCTTCCCTTGGGTCGGCCAACCCGAGGGTCATCTTTATTTTAGCCCCCCCCCCCCGGGCCAGTGCTTCTCTAAGTGTTGGTCCGAACCGAGCTGCCTGCGAGGCCACCTCGGGGAAACTCGAAGTCTGGTTTTACTCGTAGCTAGTCTCTTCTGGTGTTGCCCTGAGAACGAGATATGTGCAGCTCCTATCAGGATTTGTCGGCGCATCGGGCGGCTTTGCTGGTCTTGTTTTACCATTGTCTAAATGTCTTGTAAACCGGGATTCCGAGTCTGATCGGGTCTTCCTGGGAGAAGGTATATCCTTCGTTGATCGCGAGAGCTTATCATGGGCTAAGTTGGGACACCCCTGCAGGGTATAAACTTTCGAAAGCCGTGCCTGCGGTTATAGGCAGATGGGAATTTGTTAATGTTCGATTGTAGATAACTTGACACCAGATCCGAATTAAAACACATCAACCGCGTGTGTATCCGTGATGGTCTCTTTTCAGTGGGTCCGGGAAGTGAACACGGTTTTTGGGTTATGTTTGACGTAAGTAGGAGTTCAGGATCACTTCTTGATCATTGCTAGTTTCACGACTGTTCCGCTTGCTCTCTTCTCGGTCTTATTTGCGTATGTTAGCCACCATATATGCTTAGTCGTTGCTGCTACCTCACCACTTTACCCCTTCCTTTCCTATTGAGCTTTGCTAGTATTGATACTCATGGTAATGGGATTGCTGAGTCCTCGTGGCTCACAGATTACTACAACAACAGTTGCAGGTACAGGTTATGCGATGATCATGACGCGAGAGTGATGTTGCTTGTTTTGGAGTTCTTCTTCTACTTCTTCTTCAATTAGGGGATAGGTTCCAGGTCGGCAGCCTGGGCTAGCTGGGTGGATGTTGTTTGAGTTTCTGTTTGTGTTCATCCGTAGTCGGATGTTGCTCTCATGTATTGTGATGTTGTATTCATGTGGCATTGTTTGCCTTTTGTATGTATCCACATCTATTATGTAATGTTGATGTAATGATATCCACCTTGCAAAAGCGTTTCAATATGCGGTTCTATCCTTGGTGGGACCTTCGAGTCTCTTTAGGATAGTATCGCATATTGGGCGTGATAAAAACGTAGCTCATCCGGCGTACTTTCCGTATTGCATTCTCATCCTCACACTATTTTAGACAAACACAACCGTGTTGTTATCTTCCCTTAGGGCAAGGAATATGCTTCTTTTTTGTTGTCGCATGTGTCATCAACTGTTATTGGCCAGTAATTGTTTCCTTTCTACCTCTTTTTTGCAAATAGGGCTATCAATTTCACCTTATTGCTATTACGACCTTTTGGTGAACTGCACAAATCAGTTTTTTCTTAAGAGTGTTTTGTGCACTTGTACTAAAATGTCACATGGGCAACGTCTCTACATTTCAGTGCGACTGCACAAAGGGAGATTGGTTTTGCTCTATCCTCCTCATCCAACTCCGAGCCTAATCTTCTCCAACTAGTTAGTCTTAAAAGAGACTGCAAAGGTGACCGGCTTCTATTTATGTGTTTATTGTTTCATCAGCAGTCCTCTATTATCGTAATCACACTTAATATCTTTGGAACAGGGACGCTCAGCTCTATTTTAGTGGAACTGCACAAAATGATCGGAATGTTGCATGCTCCAGACAACTACTTTTTTCCCAACATGCCTTGTTGATTTAGACAGAGCTGGGGGGACGTTGCTGCCAATGAAAGCATGGATCAATTTTAATTTAACACCTTCTCAGAACTCTGTCTTCAATTGTGATGTGATTATTAGCTCTGATCTGCTAATAATTGGCATGCATTAGCAAGGAAGTTAGTTTTTTATTGTTTCCGAAAGAGCGTCGATGGCAAGACACGTGAAACAGAAGTTGAAAGCTCACACCATTGTACAATTTCATGTCTCGCTGGAAAATTATTTGTATAGTACGTCAATTATGTAAAACAAATGATGGAAGCTTGATAGCATTGCCAAAAGCCTCTTCATCATCCGGGTCCATGTGCCATGCACAAAATTATACTCCTTCGTTCCTAAATATTTATGTTTTTACAAATTTCAAACGGGCATATTTTAGAGTGTAGATTCACTCATTTTGCTTCGTATGTGTACTCCCTCCGTTCCTAAATATTCTATTCGTCTTTCTAGAGATTTCAACAAGTGACTACATACGGAGCAAAATGAGAGAATCTACACTCTAAAATATGTATATACATCCGTATGTGCCAGTCCATTTGAAATCTCTAAAAAGAAAAATATTTGAATAGTCACTCGTTGAAATCTCTAGAAAGACAAATATACGCCGGAGTATATTTAAGAACCGAGGGGGTAGTGCACAACCGCATGGGAGATTCAGCCCGGTCGTTGCGCCGCATTAATAGTGAGTAATGAGCAGTCAAATCGTAAGCCCCACCTTTCCCACTATAAGTTGCTCTGAAGAAGCAATCATCAATACACTCTTCTTTGAATCCGCTCATACTACTCCATCTGTCACTGTTTATACAGCGCGCTTCAGAAAAAAGAAAAAAGATCTGTGGGACCAAGGCGACTAGCGATCGGCCTGAAAAATAGCATTGGTAGTTATAGCACGGCGCCTATTACTAGTAGAGGGAATAATGCGTACACACATGCATGCAGTGCTTCCACCCCGGGTACACAAATGCATGCACTTACTCCATTCCGTAGTTACATGGAGAGAAAATTGTGGACTTGATTGCGGTTGCCATGCCCTAATTAATTGAGCATTAAACCAAACGCGTCTAAAGTCTCTCTGGTGGTGGAAATGCATTGAGAGAAATGCATCATAATGAAGCGCGCCCTGTAAACTGTGACGGAGGGAGGAGTAGTATGAAGGTTCAAAACCAAGTACACGTATGGCCAGTCGGTCAACGCACCTCCTCTTGGCATATCACTGACATGTGGGACAGGAGTGTGAGCAAACCGATCTCAATTGACGGCAAAGAGCCAACCCGCCGTTCCTTGAGAGAGACGAGAAGCGAGAACACAGAGACGGGTTTGCATGGAGGCCAAGATATATTCGAGCATGGTTGGTTGATCAATGTCATTCATTACATGTTGATGTTGGGCTGTCGTTTTCCGCCCTTCTCCAGAATAAACATGTACTTTATCAGAGATAAAAAGAAATAAGAGTACAAATGCTCCACCATGCGGTTCTAGTAGTAGTACTACTCGTACTACTGCGCTTGGCTCTTCGTCTCTTCGTGAAGTCGAACAATGATGGTACTCCGCATGTTGGGTACTATAGTGTATGCCTCTGACAATCTGACACTGAATGGACTGATGCATGCCCACCGAGGGTAGGTTGCATTAGTCAAAAGGAGTAAGCGAGCTTCACCTTGTCCTGCAAGCTTCTCCTCATTCTACGAGTTGACGGGACACACCAAAAAGTAGTGCTAGTCCATACTCCCTCCTTTCCGGTTAATATGGCTCAATCCTTTTTGCGGGTAAATGAGAGAGCTTTATTCATATATAAGCATTCTTAGGATGATCAGCCAAGACACTGGTCACTAGGAAGCGAGGTACCCCGCAAAAAAAGAAGTAGGAAGCGAGGTGTTTCATCAAGCCAGCCCTCGGCCACATTCAAAGTGCAGCAAGCATGGTTCGCACGAAGATGCGCCACAAGGTTTGCTGACCTATTTACATGCTGAATAACAAAAAAAGAGGAAATATTACCGAGCGCTACTATTTGTAACAGGATATGAGCCAGAATTAAGCGAGAATTGTGGTGAGTGTTCCATGCAATCAACTTCCATTATCACATGCGAGAACCCTCGAAGATAACCAAATGTGTTGAAGATTGCTTTATCACATTGTGCAGACGCTCCTCCATCCGGTTCCTAGTACTAGTATAGTACGTACCTTTATAGACTATATTAGTAAACTTTGCGCTTGGTTGTTCGCCTATTCGGGAAGTCGAACAATAGTAGCACTAGTAGTATAGTGTATGCTTCTGGCAATCTGACACCGAATTAACTATTGCACGTCCACTACCTGGGCGAGGGAGAGCTTGCATTAGTCAAAAGTTTCTCCTTGTCCTGCGAGCCATCGCGCGCAAGTAATGCTAGTCCATACTGCCTCCTCTCCGGTTAATATGGATTAATTTCAAACGAGATAAATACACTGTCTGTCACTGTATATTTGTAAAAATATGGTCAGTGGACTTCATAATACGCTCATTGCGCTCAATATATATATTTTCCTGTGTTTATACGGTCACTAGCTCACCCAGACTGAGTATGTGTGTGCATGCACGTGTACGTTGAGCACTTAGCGTGACCGTGTGTGTTCCGTCGTGTGCTCAGACATGCATGCATTAGGGCGTCGCACGCGTTTTTGCGTCCATGTGTACGTGTGACTGTTGCATACACGTAGGGGGAGAACGTGTAGGGGCCACTAAGGAGCAGTCAAATCACACAGTAAATCACGTCTGTCGTGTTCGTGTCTCACCCTCCTCCATGGCTCGAACCCACACGGTCGCTCGGTATGCCACTCACCGCAAACCAAGTATACGATAACTTTCCCGCCTGCTTGTCGATGGATCGCGCCATGGAGTACTACTAGCACTACTGGAAGAGATTGACGAGTTGGGGGAGGACAGCTAGCTGTAGCACAGACTCCCAAAAACTTTTTACATGCATGTTGTAGCCGGCTATTGCGACCTTTGAACGCGGAGCAGCCACATGCACCCGGAAGTGGTGCGGGCGACGCTCTCTCGGTCGGCGTGACGCTTCAATGCCGGCGCCAGTGAGAGGTCGCGTCCGCTATGGCCGGGCATGAATGCGACATTGATCGTTTCGGGCGGGAAGCATGCGCGGGTGATGAAGAGGGTTCGGGTTGGTCAGGACCGGCCGTGGCAGTGGTCCGGACGTGCGCAAACAAGAGATGTTGTACGTTAATATTTCTGCGTATATAATTAACAACGTGAATAATGTGCCAGTTGGACAAATATGATTGGAGATGGAGATGGAAATGGAATTTTACGTAAACACGGATATGCATGTCTATGTCTATGTGTGTGTGCGCGACGACTCTCGCGACCTGGAAGCGGGGGCGTGTTTTTGATCGAGTTTTCTTTCTTGGTACGTTAGAAAATCAGTTTGTTCAATTCGCATCTAGATGTTATTTAAGGATATCACATCTAAGCTTCCACAAGTATATAATGTAGCAACAAGAAACAAAAAAACTAGGACAAAAAAATAGACCACAAACTATCGATGCTCATGGTCGCGCCTCATGGTTGCGTCGGCTGGTGAAGTTGATCGATTTTCAATGAAAAACAAGTTGTCTTCCATCAGTGCTCTTTGCTTGTTACGCACAAAGATGATACCCTTCGTCAGTTCACCTTGGTTGCGTTGGAGACGCAGTCGTCTTTCACGTTGGTGCAATTTTATCACACAATTGGCTATGAACCAAATGTTTCCTCGAAGAAGGATCGACGTTGGTACTAAGAGCATAAGTTTTGTATTGATTTCTAAGCCTTCTCACAACTTTGTCTCCAGCTCCCCTGTAATTTTATTTGTCCAGCTATTAACTTTGATTTAAAAATGGTGTGGACTAAAAACCCGGATGGACGTAGTAGCCCTCCATTTTTATTTACTCCGCATATTAGATTTGACTGAAGTCAAACTTTGTAATACTCTCAAACCTTTCCGATAATTGAAATTAAAATTCTTTATTTGTACACACTCTCACACGTTTCCGATAATTTGGCGCATGTGTGGTTGTTCACTTAAGGGAGGGTAGTGTACCACACATGAAGGACAGGAAGTGCGACCAGGACGCGTGGGCGTGGATCGTTAGTTCATCAGAAGTAGTACTCCCTCTGTACATTAAGTAAAGAGTTTCATTTCATACTTACACAATTTAAAACGATTGTTATGGAGAGAATAAGAAAACCACTCCACTATATATTAGTCGTATACACACGAGAGTACTATATGGACGCAGCTTCATTGACTTAGTGCACCTGCCTTTGGCTTTATGACAGGTGGGCCCAAAATGTGGCTGGCTCACCTGTCATACAGCCAAAAGTAGATGGAGTGAAGGCACCGGAGCTCAGTTCGTACTACATTAGTATATATATAAGCGGGAGCCTCAACACTTGTTCGCTAGGGTTTGCACTCTCCACACGCTCGCCGCAATACATATATGTTACACGCTAGAGGCTCAGCGTTCATTTGCTAGGGTTTGCTATATTCACAGTCTCTCACCCTCTCTTCACCAGATCTAAACAAGATTGTGTTGGCCTCTTGTCTCTCTCCCCTCTCACAGCTGGTGAAGGAGGCGTCCGTATCCCGTCGCACCGGGAAGGGGAGGAGGTGCAGCGTCAACTCTATCGCCTTCAGCGAGGGAGGCAATCCACTACCGGCTGCGCTGTTCTCTTTCACCCAGCGCCTGTGCGGGAGGGCCACCGACCCCTTCTTCCTCGCTGTCGTACGTAGTGTGGGCAGATCCGGCCTCCTGCCGCACGCCTTGCCACATCCCGACGACCCTAAGGTATAAGTTTCTTTGAAACCGTCGTTGCTCTAGCTACATGTGGATCATTTTCAATCTGTAGTCGAATCTAGGTCTTGGTTCAAAGAGGAAAGAAAGGTGCGCTGGGGTGGAGCATGAATCTAGGACGTGGTTCAATGAGGAAAGGAGGGAGGAAAAGTAGTATAGACTGGCTATCCAGCCACTTTGTTTGTCGAAAAGGGAAAAGGGGGTAACCCAGTACACACATCTGTAAGGAATCGATCTCTTTGTTGAAAAGGGAAAGAAACTAGGGGGGTCGGGTAGTTTGTGTAGGACTAGATTTACTGCCCTCACATAGGAAAAAAGTTCAAAGAGAACAAATATGGGACCAACACAGATATGCTGCTTGGCTACATACTCTGCATCACCCATTTATACGTGTGGACGCACATGGTGCTAGCATGTCCCATACAACTATTTTGCTGTTGTTAATCTAAGGGCCTGTTTGGTTCCAAATAAGTCACCAACTTATAAGTCGAAAAGTGAAAAAAGTGACTTATTTTGCCAAACAGACCCGACTTATAAGTCACCCCAACTTATAAGTCATAAGTTGCTCCACCCCAACTTAAAACTTATAAGTCACCCCCTTTTACGTGTGTCCCACCACCTACATGATGTTGATTGGTGTGGGAAGGTGTGCCAGATGACTTATAAGTCAGGTGACAACCAAACAGGCGTAACTTATAAGTCACTGTTTTTAAGTCACCTGACTTATAAGTCAGGTGACTTATTGGAACCAAACAGGCCCTAAGAATGCCGCCGGAAAATTGAAGCAATGCCACTGTTAAAAGTAAATTACATTTTTAACGAATGTTGTTTCAAGAGAGTTTCTCTGTTAATATGAATCAATGCTACCGTTTTAGAAATGCTACTATCCTACTTTGTTTTCCATCCAACATAAGTTAGATTCTTCTTTCTGTCACCGTTTGTTTCATCCTCCTTTATCGGCATGTAATTGTTTCCTTTTTTGCCTTTGTTAAAACAGGGGTATCAATTCAACTTGTTGCTATTGCGACATTTTACTTCGCTACTCGAAACACTTATGTTTTAAGAGTGTTTTGTGCAGTTCAACTTGAATGTCACACCGGTGACTTTGCTTAATTTTGGTGGAACTGCACAAAAGGAGATCGAGATTTGTTTCCATTGTTCCTATCGAGTTGTTTCAAATCTTGGTCTCTACCACATGATATCTATTCAGCTTGTTGCTACTGCGACATTTTGCTTCGCTACACGAAACACTTTGCTTGATTTCAGTGCAACTGCACAAAATGAGATTGGATTTCCTATTCGTGTTAGCAGATTCATATTTTATCCTGGTGTTCTCATGAAAGGTCAACATGCCTTCATCCACATGATTGTGCAGTGTGCTTTGAGATGTTGTGCTACTTGTATTGGTACTGTTTTAAATAAATGTTGAATTGAAGCTATTGTATTGCTGTCTTTTCCCATTAAGTAGTGAATAAAAATGGGACCAACCCAGACATGAAGCTTGTTGCTTTGTTACAACAAACTCTGCATCACCCCCTTTATAAGTAGATGGAAACACATATTGTTGTTGCACCCACTCTCCCCTGGAACTGTTTATGCTTTTCGTTAATCTAATGCCGCTGGTAAAATTAAGCAATGCCACTCTCAGAATTAATTAACTACTGAATCTTAGTTCAAAACTGCAACACTTGTTAGGAATGGTACTATCCTGCTTTGTAGTTCTTTCTACATGTTTAACCAAGGTATTGTTAAGATAATGTCTCTTTAAAAATGAATCAGTTGCATTGTTTTAGGAATGGTACTTTTCTGCTTTGTCGTTCTTTATACATGTTGAACCAAGGCATTGTTAAGATAATGTCTCAGTCAATATGAATGAATCACACTGATGGAGAATTGCTCCTCTCCTGCTTTGTTTCCCATTAAGACAAGTCATCAACCGTTATTTCTCAGTAATTGTTTCCCTTATACCTGTTGTTGCTTACAGGGATATCAAAATTAAAGCTCGGTTTTATTCTGACTTCGATTTTAGTTGAACTGCACAAAAGGAGCCAATGTGTCCAAGGCAAACTGCTGCGTTACTGGGTCCAGTTGGTCGTTCCACTTTGCAGAAAGAAGCAGTCACTGGATGCGGTACATTACAGAAGGAATGACTGAGAAGCTTTACAGAGTATTATTAGACACCGGTGACATGACTAGTCTGCAGAGACCATTGGCAATTTAACAACACGTGGAGTGCCCTGGGCAAAAAGTGCCCAAACAAGTACAAGAAGCTAAGACAGGACACGATCATAGGCATTAGATATTTTGAATGGGAAAAGCTTGTCAAAGTTCAATAATTGATGTTAGCAAGAAGACGTTAGTTTAATATATTGGAATTGGAAAACCTTGTGAAAATTTTCTCATTGATGTTAGCAAAAAGACGTTAGTTTAATATATTGGAATTGGAAAACCTTGTCAAAATTTGCTCATTGATGTTAGCCAGAAGACATGCATTTGATATTTTTGAGTGGGACGCCCTTGCTGTGAGCAGCGTCGGGTGTTTTTTCCTATTCCTGTGTTCAGTTTAGAAGTAAATAGTTACTCTGCTGAGATATTCCTGTGTTAAGAGTTTGTTCTGAATATTGTCTATGTAATGCCAGGCCTTGTGTTTGATTGCAAAGTTGAGCTTGGAATGTTGTGGCATGCGGCATCACGAGCTGTTCACCGTGCCTCTTGAGAATAATGCTTCGTATTGTTTAGCATGTCGATCTAATGCTAGTGATTTTCTTGTTAAGAAGATCATCCTCTTCTGTTGTTTCTGTGCGTAAGAAGTTCATCGTCTGATGTTTCATTCATAGCCTATACAACAAGTCGGGTAGGTTAGACGTGAAACCATATGATCTTCCGACCAACTCATGATATTAGGCCGTGATTGGATCGTCGTTTTCCAACCAAAACCGCTTGTAAAACTGATGCTTGTAAATTAAAGTAGATGGTCTCGGGTGAAGGCGCTTGGTTGGTCGATTTTGACTAGTAAAATATCAAAAGTACTTCACACACGATAAAAACATTGAACGACACTCGGACAATTGCTAATCCAGCCGTTAGCTGTTGTTTCAGCCTTGCCCATGGATGGCATGATACGCACGTCGTGCATGTATCGTCTGGTAATGCCGTCCATGTAGCAATGCTCGTAAAATATACATTGGTCTCTCAAATTACACGCGTAAGCCGCCGGTTTTACTTACAGACCTCGGGCCTTCCGATGACGAGTAAATTACACTTGTATGTTAATACAGGTTTGAAATAAACCAGAGCTCCCAAGCGCGGCATTACCGTTTCATGCCGTCTCAGTTTCTCGAAGGTGCTCATAGGTGCCCGATGATCCTGGCTTCCTGAATGAGCAGCGGGCGCTGTATCAGACCTCCGTAGGGCCCGCGAGGCCCTCTCCGTTGTCCTTCGAGTTGTTGCGCTCGCTGCGGCACCGATCATTGTTAACATGGTCAAACATGAGGATTCAGGAGATGACTTTATTTTGACTGGATGACACTAGGGACCCACTAGGGCCATAGCCGTACGTACGCAACTGCCTCCTTATTATGTATAACTATATTTTTTTTGCTTTCTCCTGGTTTCCTAACATCGCGGTCCCACACCATTGTCAACCTATGTAGTCAATATAAACGAGAGAATTGCACAAGGTGCGGCCGACAGCTGGGACCAAGCAGCTCGAGCAGTATTTGTGTTTTTGAGGCGTGAGAACTGCAGAGTTTTTCTTGGCGATGATTTCGTTGTTGTTCAGAGGAGAGCGGGGTATTAACTGGGCGGGCTGTGGCCCATCTAGCCCAGGCCAGATATCCAGCCAAGATACTACTTTTTAAAGATGAAAATGGCTAGCCCAGCTATACGTCTTTTTGAGGAATACCCAGGCAAGGTCAACTTGTTATTCTCCGCCCCGCTGTGCTGCAAATTTTTCCTAGGAGGGATGCATTAGGCTTAACAGGAAAATAGGCTTTAAAAATAATAAATGGGATGTAATTATAAAAACTGGGCAGTAACTATAAAAAAATGCACCAAACACGAAATTAGTTTATAAAATATTATTTATGGATTTTGAAAATCTTAAATTTTCATTGTTGCACGCGCAATGTTTCGTTGGATTTTTACGTAATACAAATTTATATTTAATCTGAATAGAAATTTCGGGATAAAAATATTTCGGATCTCATCAAAATATGGGAAATTTAATTGAATTCTATCTTCAACGGTTGGTTGAAATTATTAATTGTTGTCCTAGCTAGAAAATGGGTTGTACTTTTAACAAACTGTAAATGGGCTGTTGTAAATTCCATTAGAATTCAAAAATGGGCTGAACATTCTTACAGAACGCAAATGGGCTATAAGTTCTCTTACAGAATAGCTCCAGTGACCGTACGATGTCCATCCAACGACCGTAGTGCTTCTTAAACCTCTGGTCTTCTTGCTCCAGCCGCCCAAAGCAGCGCCGGTCGTGCCGCATGCTCCTGCTTCCCGTGGCCGGATGTGCTGCCGCGGAGGCCTCACCGCCCCTACTATTCCCATCGCTGGCTAGGCCCTGCGGCGACGGCAGCCTCACACCGCAGCCGAACCAGTGAACCCTCGTACTCCTCTCCACGCGGGCTTCCACTGCCGCGTCTTCCCCGGCTCCCCGTCGTCCCCTTCCTATGCCTCGCCGTCGTCCACCGCCCTGGTGCTCTCGGCGCGGCATGGTCAACGTGGTCAAGGAACGACTTCCATCGGACGTGGACTGTATGTGGAGAGGCTGACAGCTGGGTCCACGGCCGCAGCAAGGAAGTGCCTCCTTATTACGCGGAAAATAATTATTCCTCCACCTGACAGCGGGGACCCACCAGACGGGCCACAGTATTTCGCGAAAAAAATGTTTCCCCCCTAACTGCTGGGACCCACCAACTGCACCTTCGCACGCAAGGAAGTGCGTCCGAAAAAAAAAACGATTCGCCCCACTGACTGTTGGGACCCACCAGCTACATCTTCGCATGCAAGGAAGTGCATCCGGGCAAAAAAACGATTCGCCCCCCTGACTGCTGGGACCCACCAGCTACATCTTCGCACGCAAGGAAGTGCGTCCGGGCAAAAAAAAACGATTCGCCCCCCTGACTGCTGGGACCCACCAGCTACATCTTCGCAGGCAAGGAAGTGCCTGACAGTCGGGACCCACCTGGTCGAAGCGTACGTACCGTTGTCATTCTGGTCGTGAACGTGTACGTACATATATACTGGTGGATGTAGAGGCGCGCACGTGTCATAGTAGAGGCGCGCACGTGGCATGTACACGTATGTACAGCGGCGAGGGTGCAAGAAAGAAAATACGGCCACGTATGTACATATGGGCAGGGTCTCTAATGCCTCTTGCGCATACGTACATGGTTGGGTCGGAACGGAGAAACAGCGTCGTCGTCGTGTTCATGGGGAGCCAACCGGCTGGGTCGGAACGGAATGCGTGGTCGTGTTCATCGAGAGGGCTTAGACGGAATATGCGATGGAAACGAGGCCTAGCGTACCATAAAACAGAGGAAACGGACCTCCTACGGTCGAAACAGGGGTCCTGTTGATCGGGAGGGGTGTGGCGTACCGCAAAACGGAGGAAACGGACCTCCTACGGTAGAAACGGGGGTCCTATTGACCGGGAGGGGTGTGGCGTACCGCAAAACGGACGAAATAGACCTCCTACAGTCAAAACGGGGGTCCTGTTGATCGAGAGGGGTGTGGCGTACCGCAAAACGGACGAAAAGGACTTGTGTTAGAGCGCTACGGTCGAAACGGGGGGGAGGGGTGTGGCGTACCGCAAAACGGGACTCCACGGGATACTGTTCATCTCCACCGTCGACCTCCTCTAGCCTCCACGGGCTACCGTCGACCTCCTCCAGCCTCCATGGGCTCCTGTTCATCCAGCCTCCACCGCGCGCTACTCCACCGGCTACTATTCAACCACCCCTCCACGGGCACCCCTCCACCGTCTACTGTTCATCCAGCCCTCCACACCACGGGGTCCTATTCAACCACCCATCCACTGCCACCCCTCCACCGTCTACTGTTCATCCAACCCTGCGCACCACGAGTTCCTATTCATCCAGAGGCAACGCCACCGCTCACTGTTCATGCACCCCCCTCCCGCAACGCTCACTATTCATCCCATAGGCAGCATCGATCGGCTTCAGTTAGCAGCAGTAGCGAACGAATCGCTCCATCGGGTTCACTTAACAGCCATCGATTGATCGCTCGGGTTCAGTAACGCGTAGCCTGTAGTGCAATCGCTCGGGTTCAGTTAGAGCCCAACACCTCGCTCGGGTTCAGTTAGAGCCAATGCCTCGCACACACACGCGTACGTACGAGAGAAACACGCATCGCTCCGCCCCGAGCTCCCACCGTAACTGGCAACTCCCCGAAATTTTCCTCCCCCTCGCTTCTACCATGGTTTTTTCTGTCATGGACGGCCCAAAGAATGTCATGCAACTGCGTCTCCGACCCGCCTAGGACGAAAAGCCCATTTTCTGTCATGATTTTTTGTCATAGAAGTAGGAGCCCACCACATCTATGATGATACTGGGTTTTGTCACAATTATCGTCATAGAAGTGTCATATGTATGATAGAAATTTTTTTCGTTCGGCCCAAAATGTCACGGATGTGTCTTTTGTTGTAGTGCATTCACATGGTTAGTCATAAAATCCTACATAAACTTGTAGATCTCTGAATATGATATGTTTGATTCCTTGCAATAGTTTTGCGATATAAAGATGGTGATATTAGAGTCATGCTAGTGGGTGGTTGTGGATTGTAGAGACACTTGTGTTGAGGTTTGCAAGTCCCATAGCATGCACGTATGGTAACCGTTGTGTGACAAATCTGAAGCATGGGGTGTTTCTTTGATTGTCTTCCTTAAGAGTGGCAGTCGGGGACGAGCGATGGTCTTTTCCTACCAATCTATCCCCCTAGGGGCATGCATAGTAGTACTTTGCTTCGAGGGCTAATAAACTTTAATATATGAGTTCTTTATGACTAATGTGAGTCCATGGATTATACACACTTTTACCTTTCCATCATTGCTAGCCTCTTCGGTACCGTGCATTGCCCTTTCTCACCTCGAGAGTCGGTGCAAACTTCGCCGGTGCATCCAAACCCCGTGATACGATACGCTCTGTCACACATAAGCCTCATTATATCTTCCTCAAAACAGCCACCATACCTACCTATTATGGCATTTCCATAGCCATTCCGAGATATATTGCCATGCAACTTCCATCACCATCACATACATGACTTGAGCATTTATTGTCATATTGCTTTGCATGATCGTAAGATAGCTAGCATGATGTTTTCATGGCTTGTCCGTTTTTTTATGTCATTGCTACGCTAGATCATTGCACATGCCGGTACACCGCTGGAAGCATTCATATAGAGTCATATCTTTGTTCTAGTATCGATTTGTAATATCAAGTTTTAAGCAAATAAAAGTGTGATGATCATCATTATAGAGCATTGCCCCATGAAAAAAAAGGAAAGGCCAAAGAAACCTAAATAAAAAGGGGGCCAAAGAAGCCCCCTGAAAGAAAAAAAAGGAAAAAAAAGAAAAAAAGAAAAAAGAAAAGAAAAGGGGCAATGTTACTATCCTTTTTCCACACTTGTGCTTCAAAGTAGCACCATGTTCTTCATATAGAGAGTCTCTTATGTTGTCACTTTCA
Source organism: Triticum aestivum (assembly GCF_018294505.1). NCBI lineage: Eukaryota > Viridiplantae > Streptophyta > Magnoliopsida > Poales > Poaceae > Triticum > Triticum aestivum. The sequence goes on from NC_057813.1 coordinate 509,062,948, forward strand.
TATACTAGTGGGAATTTTTCATTATAGAACTTGGCTTGTATATTCCAACGATGGGCTTCCTCAAATGCCCTAGGTCTTCATGAGCAAGCAAGTTGGATGCGCACCCACTTAGTTTTTAGTTTGAGCTTTCATACACTTATAGCTCTTAGTGCATCCGTTGCATGGCAACCCCTACTCCTTGCATTGATATCAATTGATGGGCATCTCCATAGCCCGTTGATTAGCCGCGTCGATGTGAGACTTTCTCCCTTTTTGACTTCTCCACATAACCTCCATCATTATATTCTATTCCACCTATAGTGCTATATCCATGGCTTCGCTCATGTATTGCGTGAGGGTTGAAAAAGCTGAAGCGCGTTAAAAAGTATGAACCAATTGCTCGGCTCGTCATCAGGGTTGTGCACGATGGGAGCATTTTTGTGTGATGAAAATGAAGCATGGCCAAACTATATGATTTTGTAGGGATAAGCTTGCTTTGGCCTTGTTGTTTTGGAAAGACATGATTGCATTATTGGTACGCTCGAAGTATTTTTTTATGTCAAATGATAGACTATTGCTTTGAATCACTCGTGTCTTAATATTCATGCCATGATTAGACATATGATCAAGATTATGCTAGGTAGCATTCCACATCAATAATTATCTTTTTTATCATTTACCTACTCGAGGACGAGCAGGAATTAAGCTTGGGGATGCTGATACGTCTCCATCGTATCTATAATTTTTGATTGTTCCATGCCAATATTATTCAACTTTTGTATACTTTTGGCAACTTTTTATACTATTTTTTGGGACTAACATATTGATTCAGTGCCCAGTGTCAGTTCCTGTTTGTTGCATGTTTTATTTTTCACAGAAAACCAATATCAAACAGAATTCAAATGGGATAAAAGCGGACGGAGAATTATTTTGGAATATTTGGGATTTTCCGGAGGAAGAATCAACGCGAAACAGTGTCCGAGGTGGCCACGAGACAGGGGGGCACGCCCCTACCCCTGGGCGCGCCCTGGGCTCTCGTGGGCCACCCGTAAGGCGATTGAGGCTCTACTTTTGCCGCAAGAAAGCTAATTTTATGAGAAAAATCTGGGCGAAAGATTCACCCCAATCGGAGTTACGGATCTCCACATATAAAGGAAACGGTGAAGGGGTAGAATCAGGGAATGCAGAAACAGAGAGATAGATCCAATCTCGGAGGGGCTCTCGCCCCTCCCAAGCCATGGGAGCCAAGGACCAGAGGGGAAACCCTTCTCCCATCTAGGGAGAAGGTCAAGGAAGAAGAAGAACAAGGGGGGCTCTCTCCCCCTTGCTTCCGGTGGCGCCGGAATGCCGCCGGGGGCCATTGTCATCACCGCGATCTTCACCAACACCTCCACCATCTTCACCAACATCTCCATCACCTTCCCTCATCTATATTCAGCGGTCCACTCTCCTGCAACCCGCTGTACCCTCTACTTGAACATGGTGCTTTATGCTTCATATTATTTTCCAATGATGTGTTTCCATCCTATGATGTCTGAGTAGATTTTCGTTGTCCTATCGGTGATTGATGAATTGCTATGATTGGTTTGAGTTGCATGTTTTATTATTGGTGCTGTCCTATTGTGCTCTCCGTGCCGCGCAAGCGTGAGGGATCCCTGTTGTAGGGTTTGCAATATGTTCATGATTTTCTTATGGTGGGTGGCGTGAGTGACAGAAGCACAAACCCGAGTAAGTAGGTTGTTTGCGTATGGGATAAAAGGGGACTTGATACTTTAATGCTATGGTTGGGTTTTACCTTAATGAATCTTTAGTAGTTGCAGATGCTTGCTAGAGTTCCAATCATAAGTGCATATGATCCAAGTAGAGAAAGTATGTTAGCTTATGCCTCTCCCTCAAATAGAATTGCAATAGTGATTATCGGTCTAGTAACATATTCAATTGCTTAGGGACAATTTCACAACTCCTACCACCACTTTTCCACACTCGCTATATTTACTTTCTTGCATCTTTATTTAAACAACCCCTAGTTTATATTTATGTGCTCTTTATTATCTTGCAAACCTATTCAACAACACCTACAAAGTACTTCTAGTTTCATACTTGTTTTAGGTAAAGCGAACGTCAAGCGTGCGTAGAGTTGTATCGGTGGTTGATAGAACTTGAGGGAATATTTATTCTACCTTTAGCTCCTCGTTGGGTTCGACACTCTTACTTATCAAAAACTGTTGCGATCCCCTACACTTGTGGGTTATCACCGGCGGCCGCGACCTCCGCCCCCTGCTGGCGGTACCGCTAGCGGGCAAGGAAGATCTCGCGGGCGGAGCGATAGGACACGACCTACTGATCTGCCATGTCCGCGTCCGGCACGACCGCCCTGTCGGCGGCGAGCTGCTCCTCCGCATGTAGATGCTCCTGAAGTAGGTGGTGGTTATAGGCGGTGTCAGATTGTGCCTCCCAGAACTGCTCCTCCCACACCATGTCCATGGAATGGGAACGGTCCTCACCGATGATCAAGGTGCAATGCACCGGCTAGGGTGGCACAGAGGAGGATGAGGCTGGCGCGGAGGAGGAGGCTCGGGCCGGCTCGTCATCGGCAGCGTCCTCTATTGGGACGCCTTCGTACTCCAGCTGCCTGCTGGCCAGCCAGCCAGCAGCAATGGCAGCCATTTCCTTCTTTTGGTCTGGCGTCAGCCCATCCCAGAGAGCTTTGACGGGGCAGCAATCCATGACAGGAGTGGTGCAGAGAGGGATCGGAGGCGGTATGACTACGGCTATGGCCGGGGAGGCCATTTATATATCAATGGCAGGCGGCAAAGGAACGGACTGGTGGCGCTGGAGAGACACCTTGGCAACCGTGTGCCATCAATGTGGGCGGCAGATGGACAACAGTCGTGTAGTTTCGCAGTCGCCTGCACCAGGAAGCGGCGTGGCTGGCATTCTCTTGGCCGGTGTATCGGTTCAGTGCCAGCGACAGTGAGCGGTCATGTCCGCTCTGGCTGGGCATGAATGCGGGCAATTACGCTCATTAGCAGGGCGGTCCGGACAATAAGCGTGCGTGGGAGGGAGGAAATTTTTTTGTGTGGACTAGGGCGGTCAGAAAGCAGGCTTGGGAGCAGTCTGGACTCCCGCAAAGCCCCCCATGTTTGTCTCCATTTTGTGGGAGAGATCACATGTGGACTGCTCCTTCCACCGATACAGTACCACGTTGGATGGCTTCCGCGCTGTCTGGACGCATGTGAAAGGTTTGAGAGTCGGTGTTGGAGATGCCCTAACCACAAACAATCAATATGCACATCTCAATATGTACATTTGATGCGTTTACAATACAAAAATGCTAATCGGACCAAAAATAATTGTGCATTAGTTTACTTATCAAGATAAAAAATATCTCGCCAGCGTATCTTCACACATTCACGCATTCAAATATGTTAAAATATACTTCATGTGCGATAGCGGAAAACGTCTTACCTCTCTCGAGGGACGTGGTTCACGTTATAAGGAGGGGACGCGACCCCAACGATCGATACAGAGAATCAGGAGATCGGTACAGATCGAGAGAGATTACTTGGAGAGGAGAGATAGAAGTAGTTACAATTGTGATGTGTTTAAACTACTAGCCAAATCTATCTCTAAACCTAACCACAGGATCGTGACATGTATGTAGGCAACGTTGTTTAACACCCTCCCTTAATCACAACTTCATTAAGTTGAGATCATGCTTGAAGTCTTCAAAGCTTCTTGTGGGCAAGGGCTTTGTGAATCCATCTGCAAGTTGATCTCTGGAATGCACAAAGCGAATGTCAAGTTGTTTCTGAGCAACTCTTTCTCTGACAAAGTGAAAATCAATCTCTATGTGCTTTGTCCTGGCATGAAACACCGGATTTGCAGAGAGATATGTAGCACCAAGATTGTCACACCATAAGCAGGGAGCTTGTTTACTCTGTACACCAAGTTCCTTCAACATAGACTGGACCCATATTAATTGAGCTGTAGCATTTGCCAATGCCTTGTATTCTGCCTCTGTACTGGACCTGGATACAGTGGCCTGTTTTCGTGCACACCAGGATATCAAATTTGGTCCAAAGAATACTGCAAAGCCACCAGTGGAGCGTCTGTCATCAAGATAGCCTGCCCAATCTGAGTCAAAGAATGCACTGACAAGAGTGAAGGGTGATTTGCTAAAGTTCAGTACCAAGTTTAGAGTATGCTTCACATACCGGACTATTCGTTTTGCAGCTGTCAAATGAACATTGGTAGGTGCATGAAGAAACTGGTAGACTTTGTTAACAGCAAAAGACAGATCTGGTCCGGTAAGTGTAAGATACTGAAGAGCTCCTACCAAACTCCTGTATTTTGTGTTGTCCTCTTGATTCAAGAGCTCACCTTCTGCAAGAGATAATTTCTCTGAACTAGACAATTGAGTGGGAGAAGGCTTGCATCCCTGTAATCCAGCCTTCTTAACCAAATAAGTGGCATATTTTTCTTGAGAGAGCAGAAGTCCATCTTTGTGCTTCTTCACCTCAATCCCAAGAAAATAGTGCAAGTCACCAAGATCCTTTAGAGCAAACTCTGCACTTAGATCTTTAAGAAGTCCTCTGATAGCTTCATCAGATGAGCTTGTTACAATAATATCATCAACATATATGAGAACAAATATGCATGTGTTGGACTTGTTGTAGATGAACAATGATGTGTCAGATTTAGAGGGAACAAAACCAAGTGCTTGCATTTTGTGACAGAGACGAGCATACCATGCCCTTGGAGCCTGTTTCAACCCATATAGTGCCTTATCAAGCTTGCATACATATGAAGGAGCATTCTTACTCTCAAACCCAGGAGGTTGTTTCATGTACACTTCCTCTTCCAGAACACCATGGAGAAACGCGTTCTGAACATCAAGCTGTTTGAGACTCCATCCTCTGGAAACAGCAATGGATAGGACAAGACGAATGGTGGCAGCCTTTACCACCGGACTAAATGTGTCCTCATAGTCTATGCCATATCTCTGTTTAAAACCTTTTGCTACTAGCCTAGCCTTATAACGATTAACAGTTCCATCAGCTTTTCTTTTGATCCTGAAAACCCACTTGCAATCAATTAAATTTCTACCTTGCTGTGGGGGAACCAAATGCCATGTTTTGTTTTTCTTCAATGTCATATACTCTTCATTCATGGATATCTTCCACCTGTCATCACACAGTGCTGCTTCAAGGGTGTTAGGTTCATCTGGTTCACCTGTGGAACAAACCATACCATACTTGGATATATGCTTGTAGTTGACAGGTTGAATTTTTCCTTGTTGAAGGCGTGTATGACGTGGCTGCTGAGTACTCACATCTGCTGCCGCAGAGGATCCCATGGTTTCCAAATCATTGGCTGGACCAGAACCCAAAAAGGATTCTGCAGCAGTAGCAGCGCCACCCAGCACCGGATCTTCTGTGGTCGAAACGCGAGGCAAAGCGCCTGAGGCAGCCACAGAGAATCCCGGAGCTGCCGTATCTGCTCGGACTTCCGCGCCTGTCGGACCCGCGCCAGGGCTCGCGCCAGTTTCCGCACCAGGGGCGGTCGGTCCCGCATCGAGACCCACGCCAGGGCCCGCGCCTCCCTGGACCACGTGCTCGTGCGCCGTTTGTAGGTCACCGGTTGGGTGGGGCGGCACGCAGCTTCTGGGCCACCCGGAGCCGGCCAAGTGGAGGGCGACGATTGGCGCGGAGCAGGGGAGCCAGCGCAGCCAGCGGGCGCAGCCCGCGTGTCGCCCGTGGGATCGGTGTTGTGGGAATCGGGGAAGACCACACGGTCGCCTGCGCCTGTCGCGTCGGGCTGCGATCCCGGAGCGGATCTGATTCGCTGCTCCTAGACGGATCCCGAGGAGGATCTGTCTCCTCTTGTGGGACACATAAAATATGGTCCATCTGAATTTTTTTCAGCAACGATTTCTTCATGGATTTCTCCTGTATCATCAACACAAGACTCATGCAGATCATTAGATGAGTTAGTCAATAGTTGATCATCAATATTTTGCCCCCCTTGATCAAAACTAGTGATATGCGAAGGCAGAAGAAGGATTTCTTTGCGAAGAAGGGCGCCAGCATTGGGGTGAAGATCAGCAAATGGGAATTTGGTTTCATCGAATACGACGCCACGTGAGATGTAAACCCGACCAGTGCAGACATCTAGACATTTGACACCTTTCTGCTGGGCGCTGTATCCTAGGAAGACACACTGTTTTGAGCAAAACATGAGTTTGCGATTGTTGTAGGGATGGAGGTTTGGCCAACATGCACACCCAAAGACTCGAAGAGATTTGTAGTCTGGTTTTGTGTGAAGGAGGCGTTCTACCGGAGTTTCATTATTGATAACACGACTGGGTGGCATGTTGATAATGTGAACGGCGGTGGGGAATGCTTCATCCCAAAACTTGAGAGGCATGGAGGCTCCTGCCAAAAGAGCAAGACCCACCTCTACGATATGTCTATGTTTGCGCTCAGCTGAGCCATTTTGTTGGTGAGAATGTGGGCATGATACTTGGTGAGAAATACCAAGGTTCTGGAAGAAGGAGTTCAACTTTTCGTACTCCCCCCCCCCCCCCCCGAGCTTGGAAGTTTTGAAAAACTTGAAACACATCTGATCTTTGTTTGAGAAGATAGATCCAAGAGAATTTACTGTAGTCATCAATGAAACTGACGTAATACGTATGTCTACCAACAGAGTGTGGGGCTGGACCCCAAACATCAGAAAAAATAAGTTGGAGAGGTTTGGTAGAAATACTAGTAGAAACGGGGTATGGTAATTGATGACTTTTAGCTCGTTGACATGAATCACAAACTGTTTCAACATGACGCTCACCAACAAACTGGAGCTTATTTTTCCTAAGTAACTTTTCAACTAAAGAAAAAGAGGCATGTCCTAAACGATCGTGCCATCGTGTGGACGTAAGCTTGATAGCACCACAAGCTTGTTTATTGAATCTTCTAAACTCTGGAATCAACAGATAGAGCCCTCGAACACATCTACCTCGATAGAGTATTTCCCTCGTTGCCTGATCCTTGATCAAAAAGAAATAAGGATGAAACTCGAGAAAAACATGATTATCGATGGCAATTCAATGAACAGAGAGAAGATTTTTGTGTGCACTAGGGACATGCAAAATTTTCCTAAGATGTAGTTTACGTCTAGGGGTACGAAATATTGAGTGACCAACATGACATATACTCATACCTTCTCCGCTAGCAGTGTGGATTTGATCCTTGCCGCGATATTTTTCCTTCATGGTCACCTTCTCGAGTTCATTGGTGATGTGATTTGTGGCCCCACTGTCGACGTACCAATTGGTGTCGACACCGTAGGACCCATCAGCCGCCGCAGCGACTTTATCATCATCCTGGGAATCATCATCATCCTCCTCGTACCTGTACCAGCAATCTTTTGCTGTGTGTCCAGGTTTCTCGCAGATCTGGCATCTTGGAGTGTCGGGGCGCATCCTGCCGCTGCCACGACCGCGACGGCCGTGGCCCCTGCCGTCGTTGCGCTGAGGAGAGGAGCCGCGGTCACTGCCGCCGCCGCCGCCATATCGCCCTTTGCGAGGAGGGCCACGTGAACGGGAGCCGCCACCCCGCCCACGGGACGCCATGTTAGCTGAAGATTTGAAGCCGCCGCCGTTGGACCCGTGGTAATGAGCCACGTGTTGGTCGAAGTTTGAGAGCATGGCGTAGAGTTCATCGAGTGTGACGGGGGTGACTCGAGCGTCGAGAGCAGACACCAGAGGCTGGTAATCAGCGTCGAGTCCGTGGATGATGTAGGAGACTACTTCGTGATCCTGGATGGCCTTGCCTGCAGCGGCTAGTTCATCTGCATATCCTCGCATAGTAGCAAAGTAAGAGGCAACCGAGAGATTACCCTTCTGCGTGTTGATGAGGGAGGTGCGGATGTTGTTGATGCGGCTCACCGAGTGCGACGAGAACATGGCAGCGAGCGTCGTCCAGAGCGCGCTCGCCGTGGTGACCGTGGTCACCATCACCAGAACCTCCTTTGTGAGGTTGGCCAGCAGGAAGCCAAGGACCTGCTGGTCCTCCCGGACCCAGAGAGGGTGGAGAGGGTTGGGTGATGAAGTCTCCTTGCCTTCTTTGGTGGTGATGAGGAACTTCGCCGGTTCTGGTGTGGTGCCGTCGACGTAGCCGTAGACGCCGGCGCCACGCAGTTGGGGGGTGATCTGCGTTCGCCATAGCACGTAGTTCGTGCGGGACAACTTCTCCGTGACCTGGCTATTGAGGTTTGAGGAGAAGCCACTCAAGGCAAAGGAGGAAGACATGGCTAGGCTTAGATGGATTCGACAGAAGCTTCGGATGGGAAAAGGAAGGCTCTGACTACCATGTGCGATAGCGAAAAACGTCTTACCTCTCTCGAGGGACGTGGTTCACGTTATAAGGAGGGGACGCGACCCCAACGATCGATACAGAGAATCAGGAGATCGGTACAGATCGAGAGAGATTACTTGGAGAGGAGAGATAGAAGTAGTTACAATTGTGATGTGTTTAAACTACTAGCCAAATCTATCTCTAAACCTAACCACAGGATCGTGACATGTATGTAGGCAACGTTGTTTAACACTTCATAGCTTGCATTAAGCAAAGGATGGAAGACAAAAGGCTAGTGACTAGGTTTTTAGAGGAACATTACAGGCCGAAACTTGTGCTCCTCAGAAACCATGACCTTTAACGCTTCATAGCTTGCATTAAGAAAATGATGAAAGAATATCATCACAAATGCATTAGGACCCATGAAAACAAATCTTTATATGCAACGAAGAGGCTTGAACTTGAACCGCAGATCTTGATTTGAACTTGCCGCTTCTTCGTTATCCTGCAAATACAACAGGGAGCATGTAAACAAACTTACTAAGAGCATCTACAGCCGGGCCTCTCAAAACCGTCTCAAATGCCCGGGCAGACCGTCCGGTCACTGACCAGTAAAAAAAATCGATCTAGCAGGACCTCTCAAACCGCGGACAAACGTCTGGGCTGACCGGCACCCCTCATATCCAACCCAAATATAGGGCGGCTATGAGGAGGCCCGGGCATGTCCGCCTCGTCAGCTTGGCCCACCGCTGGCCCACCCCGACCCCACAGAATCCCCATCCGGAGAAAACCCTAGCTCACTTTACTTCGCTCCCTGACGACCCACTTTCCCCAATCCATCCAATCCTAGCGCCGCCGATCATGTCAAGCACCGGCAGCCACTCTGATGGTAGATCCGATGACGAGTACGAGATGGCGCTACGTATCGCGCTCGAGTGCTCGCGGGTTGATACGGGCAGCAGCTCCTGGTCCGGTGTGAAGCCTCATGTCGCCCGTCGCCGCAGCGCCGATGCTGGCGTCGACCCTTCCCGCCCGCGTGCGGATCTACGGGGGCTGCCCAAGCTGCTCCACCCACCCGACGGCCTCCTCCACCTCCGGTCGCTGCTCCGCGTGGCCAGCGGTGGGTTCTAGTGCCCACTCCGCCGGTGATGCAGATGCGGACTTCAGAGTCGGAGGCACGCGCCATCCGCCGTGAGAGGCAGAGGGCAAGGGATATGGGGCGGGTCCGACGCGGCTGCGCAGTCTGCCCGCTGCCGCCGTGTGATGCCGGTGCCCGACGAGGAGGAGTGTCTCCTCCAGTGGGTGTACCGTCGCTCACTTACATTGGTGCTAGTAGGGTTTCTGGGTTTTGCAGTTGGGTTGTGTAGTCCTCGCAACCATAGCGCTTTTTCTTGGTCCATTGTGCTGCTAGCTCTTCTTTCTAAAGATTAGTCCTGGGAGATCAAGTGTTCGCACTGAGCTAGATAATAGGAGTACATAGTGCTACTAAACTACATAGATTAATGAATCTATAGTTGCTTATTCCTCCTGTATGAATGATGCTCAAAGCAGTCGTTGTTAATCTAGGCCTGTCGGCTGATATTCTTGAATTACAACTCTACGTGGCCTGCACGCAGTGCACTCAACCACCTAGCTAATCCAAACAGAGCAAAATTATCCGAAGAACCTATCTAGATCTTATGCTTCGATCAAATAGAGCAACAAGGAAATAAAGTTACGTGCCCAACTAGAATATACGACAAGCCAAGTGAAATATATGCGCATATTCAGACTATGTTTATAAGCTCCGAACATGGAAATAAAGTTGTGTGCTAGTTAAACTTTTTTTTTACCGGTTGTCTCTTGTGTTTCTTTATTTCTCATTTTAACTCTTTCTTATTGGCAGATGATGAGAACATAAGCAAGGTTGAGTAGAAGAGAAGATCAATGGTGTGGCAGATGAAGATCGATGGAAAAGCTACTTTGCAAGATTCCGAAATCGTCCCAAGCTGCTTTACCTTTGTATTTATTGTATAAAAGCAATTTTAGGGTCTAATTATGAAGTTTATTTTAAAGTGTAGTCGAATTCCGAATTTGTATCCAGAGGTTAATATCATTTTAAAGTGTCGTCAAAATCTGGTTAAAAATTGTGTTTGCATTGGATGCTGCAAAGCCATTTATAAATTATGTGCTTGTTTGATGAATTTAAAGCTGGGCTGGTGAAGCACTTACAAATTGCATGTGATAGCTAGATGTGCTAATGTATTCATATTACTCTTCTTGGTGTGTTCTCTAAGGGAAATTTTACGGTGCATTATAATACACCAGAGCACGTGTATTATATGGGGGATCTAACGGATGAGAATAACTGGGCCTTTTTGAGCCCAAGGGTATTTTTGACCTAAAAATTTTTGTACCTTTAATCGGCCCAATTAAGTCCAGGGGTATTCCTGTCCTAAATTTTTCGATCAAATTAATGCAATTAATAAACCACTTCATTATAGAGGTCCGATCATCATGCGTACTCTTTTAAATTTCGGTTTGAGCGGTTCGTCCTCTCTCCTCCTCTCGAGCCCTAACCTCGACGCCCTTGATCACCGCCGATCGCCTCCGGCGCCCTCGATTGCCACCGACCGCACTCGTCGTGTCTCTCCTTCCTCCTGCTCCTACTCCCCCTCCCCCTCCATCGCAAGTCACCCCACTCGGGTCGCGATGCCAGATCTTCTAACGAGCCACTAATCCCCTCCTTCCCCGAGCGGACGCCACCTTCCCCGACCCGACAGGCCACATCATCCTCATCGACGTGCATCAACTTTTTCATGCCGGATCTTCGCTGTAAGTGCCTAGCTGTAACGCCCCGGATACAACTTTCCATATTCGTAACTCCGACTCTTGCCATTTCCGGCTATGTGATTTATTATTTTCTCCGTGGTTGGGTTTTTGTCTGTTGTTTTGCATTTTGTTCTTGTTATGCATCTCGTCTCGTGTCATCATTCGCATTACATCGGCATCGTTTTCATAAAACTTGCATCCGCTCGTAATTGTCGTGTCATGCCTGAGTCGAGCACGAGCTCGTGCTCGAGCCTCTGTACGCACGCATCGCAGCGCATCCACCTCCCAATCCCGCACACCCGCCGCCGCCTCCTGGGCCCCGCCGTTTCACCGTTGCTCGCCGGTGCCGCCGATGTCTTCTCTGTTGCAGAGGAGAAGAAACCCCATCCGCCGAGGAGCTAGTTCAAAAGAAGTCGTGCCCCATCCTGTCAACAATAGTAGCCGCAGTCCAGTGGATCGGGGAGCAGAGTTCTACCGGGGAGACCCGGGTTCGAATCCCGTCGGGAACATCTTTTAGAACCCCAATTTTTGCCTCTGTTGCCTCTATGATAGTGGGACCCATTCGTCATCCTCTCTGTCCACACACGCCTCTCCACACCCACACTCCTGCCACCTTAGCACCCGAGCCCACACGTCATTGACAGTGGCTGCCCCTGCCCGTGTCCCTTATTGTTTTCCTTTTGTTTTGCATATTAACAGTGATGCCATCATTTTGAATTGCTAATAACTAAATATCTATGCATCCAAATGAAACATGTCATATATGCTTCTTGCCCAGTTTTTCATGTTCTTTCACAATATGCAACTTTCATCCCTATTAAAAATATTTAAAATTGCTGTTTGCATTAATTTGCATAAATCACATGCTAAAATGATTTATTTCATAACTAAATAACCGTAGCTCCAATCTTAATAAACTTTATATGTAAATGGGGTATAAACATGCCTAGATTAACATGGTGCACTTTGTTTTACTGTTTAACAACTCTAAAAATTGTGTTTAGGGCAGAACAATACCAAATTCATAATTTGAATATGGGGATTTTCCAGAATTGTTGTTTGTAACTTCTGGCCTCATTTAAACTTGCCTAGATAGGTAGTTTTCTCTTGCTTCACCTCTTGGCATGTTTAACAACATTTAATATTGTTGGGTACAAAACCGAGATTAAACTAAATATGTCAATGTGGTGTTTTGTCAATATGCAACTCGTTGCATATTGAGCTCCACTTAACTTGTAGTATTGTTTGTTGCACTTTGCCATGCCATGCCTCATTAAACCAGATATGCATCATACTTGATTGTGCATCATGCCATGGTTATGATTGTGCGTTTACCATGTTGTTTGTTTCTTTCCGGTGTTGCTTCTTAGTTCCGGTAATGTTGCGATTGTGAGGATCTGTTCGACTTCTCCCATTCGTCTTCTTCATGGACTCGTTCTTCTTCCTTGCTGGATTTCAAGCAAGATGACCGCTACCCTGGATCTCACTACTATCATTGCTATGCTAGTTGCTTCGTTCTATCGCTTTGCTGTGCTACCTATCTTTTGCTCATCAAGCCTCCCAAATTGCCATGAACCTCTAACCTTTGACACCCTTCCTAGCAAACCATTGTTTGGCTATGTTACCGCTTTGCTCAGCCCCTCTTATAGCGTTGTTAGTTGTAGGTGAAGTTGAAGATTGCCCCATGATGGACATGATTATGTTGGGATATCACAATATCTCTTATATTATTAATGCATCTATATACTTGGTAAAGGGTGGAAGACTAGGCCTTATGCCTGGTGTTTTGTTCCACTCTTTCCGCCCTAGTTTCCGTCATACCGGTGTTATGTTCCCGGATTTTGCATTCCTTACGCGGTTGGGTGATTCATGGGACCCCCTTGACAGTTTGCTTTGAATAAAACTCCTCCAGCAAGGCCCAACCTTGGTTTTACCATTTGCCTCACCTAGCCCTTTTTCCCTTGGGTTTCCGGAGCCCGAGGGTCATCTTATTTTACCCCCCGGGCCAGTGCTTGTCGTGAGTGTTGGTCCAACCTGTCAGCCGCCGGTGGCCACCAGGGGCAACTCTGGGATGGCCTATCAGAAGTTTGGACAATCCGGTGTGCCCTGAGAACAAGATATGTGCAGCTCCTATCAGGATTTGTCGGCACATTCGGGCGGCTTTGCTGGTCTTGTTTTACCATTGTCGAAATGTCTTGTAAACCGGGATTCCGAGTCTGATCGGGTCTTCCTGGGAGAAGGTATATCCTTCGTTGATCGCGAGAGCTTATCATGGGCTAAGTTGGCACACCCCTGCAGGGTATAAACTTTCGAAAGCCGTGCCCATGGTTATTTGGCAGATGGGAATTTGTTAATGTCCGGTTGTAGATAACTTATCACCAGATCCGAATTAAAATGCATCAACCATGTGTGTAGCCGTGATGGTCTCTTTTCGGCGGAGTCCGGGAAGTGAACACGGTTTTGGGTTATGTTTGACGTAAGTAGGAGTTCAGGATCACTTCTTGATCATTGCTAGCATCACGACCGTTCCGTTTGCTCTCTTCTCGCTCTTATTTGCGTATGTTAGCCACCATATCATGCATAGTCGTTGCTGCAACCTCACCACTTTACCCCTTCCTTGCCCTTTAAGCTTTACTAGTCTTGATACCCACGGTAATGGGATTGTTGAGTCCTCGTGGCTCACAGATTACTACAACAACAGTTGCAGTTACAGGTTTATGCGATGATCATGACGCGAGAGCGATGGTTACTTGTTTTGGAGTTCTTCTTCTGCTTCTTCTTTGATCAGGGGATAGGTTCCAGGTCGGCAGCCTGGACTAGCAGGGTGGATATTGTTTGGGTTTCTGTTTGTGTTTCGTCCGTAGTTCGGATGTTGATCTTATGTATGATGAATTGATGTTGTATTCGTGTGCCATTGTATGCCTCTTGTATGTATCCCTATCTCTTATGTAATGTTGATGTAATGATATCCACCTTGCAAAAGCGTTTCAATATGCGGGTCTATCCTTGGTGGGACCTTTGAGTTCCTTTTGGATAGGGTCGCATATTGGGCGTGACAAGTTGGTAATCAGAGCCTCGACCGACCATAGGAGCCCCCTTGATTGTTGGCCGTTGTTGAGTCTAGAAGAAAACTATTTTGAGTCTTAGGATTATATATATCGGAGAGTAGGATTCTTTTTACTCCTCAGCCCCCTTCGTCCCTCTGGTGAGGACTCCTGACGTAGATGTTTTGCCTTTCCTCTCCTCAAATTTCACTAAAAAAAATTAGGATCACGCGGTTATCTTGGAATCGTTCCGATGGTTTTGTGACGAGAACATTGTTCTTGGTGCCTCCTATCTTTTATGTGGCAGTGACCTGGGGAGTTGAGCTCCGAGGTGTTGTCATCACAATTTTATCGTTGCAGTTCTGGAATACCTGAGTTTTGTCAACATCGAAAAATCTCTTTTATGCAGTTGTTGGTGAGATAACCTCGACGCCACCCAGTACTGGGGCGGGAGTTCGGGAGTATTGCCATAGCTCGTATAACGGATGCTTTTCGAAGCTTGAGGTACACGATTTCCGGAGTTTCTTGGTTATGTGTTGACGGATGGATACAGCTTGGATGTAGGTGTGACACCCCAAAATTTTTACCTTGTTTTGTTAATTAAAATTTTGCCAGCAAATTAAAATTTTTATTTTCTGGGCTCCCTTCTGATTTTTGGACCATTTTTCTCTCTTGTTATTATGGAATTTTCCCCAAAAAGAAAACTTTTCAAATATGTTATTGGACTTGTTTAACCTCTCAAGAAAAACGTTTCTTTTATTAGTAGAACTAATTACATAATTAATTTGCTTATCTTTTGAACTACAACCATTTGATAAATTCACTTAAAATTTCAACAAAAATTTGGAGATGTCAAGTGATGTTTTAAAATCACTTTTATGCAAAAATACCTTTTATTCATGAAATATTTTGAGCTCTACACCCAATTTTCTTCTTTGGTCCAGTGGGCAATTTTGCACTGCAACTCATTTAAATACTTCTTAAGTTGCTCCTTTACCCATGAGCTTTCTCCTACTTGTAGTCCTCCATGCTAAACCCCTAAGCCCAGGAGCATGCACCCATTGGATCATTTTTGGTTCATGAAATGATGCCATTCACCTCCTGTCCAGAATTGAAGTTCTGCAAAACTTGCACTAGCAAGTTTGTGCTTTTCACAAACTAATCTCACCACCCTCTCTTCCATCTAAAGAGACTCCACTCTGGAAGATTTGGCCACTCCAAGAAATGCCTAGGTGCCTGTGGCATTTTGTCAAACACCTTGAAAGCATGAACTGATTTGCCATGAGTTTGTTTGCATTATGAACGTGGTCTCCTGACCAAACCACCTTGTCCCTTGATCTTCCCTCTATCACTAATCTAGTTATGTTGCTTGCCAACCTCACCCGAGACCCCTAGCATGCCCCGGCATTTCGTCGAGCATGTTCCGTGCGTGCTCTGGGCGCGAGCAGAGCACGCGTATTGCACGTGCCGCGCCCGAGCCGACACGTCGCGCCCCTGGTTCTTGCCCGCTCTGTAGCGCCACGCCACGCGCTCCCTTTCTCACCGCAACGCGCCAAGCCGCCCTGGCAGCCTACAGCACCGCCGTCAGAGCTCTTGGCGGCACGTCGGCGTCCGCAGCGCGTCTCGGCCAGGTCGGTGCCGCCCAAGCCGCCAGCGCTTGCCACCTGCCTCCTGGAGCAGTGCGAGCTCATCCGCAAGCGTGTCCCCTAGCGCTCGTCGCCGCCACGTCGCCCAAGCTATAAAAAGACGGCCGCCGGCGACCTTATCCCCGGCCACCGCTGAACCGCCTCGACTCGCCTATATAAGGAGCCCCGAGCTCATCCCCGCACGCAGGCAGTCCCAAGCCATCTCCCTAGGACCCCCATTGGCAGCCAATCAACTCGGGGAGGTCTCCTTCCCCATCTCCGGCAACCGCAGCCGCCGCCACTGCCCCGGCCATTTCGGCACCACCAGGGCCTCCCCCTCTCCACTCTCTCCACCAGAAGCTCTCCCTTCCTCCCGTGAACCCTTCCCCCTGCTCGATTTTGATCGGGAACCACCACAGCCCCAAAACCACTTTATTCCCGCCGCCGCCGGCCGCCGCGAAGCTCGTCGCCGACGACTCCCTCCATCCCCATCACTCCCTCGACCACCGGAAGAACCGCCCCGGTCTTGCGGATCCATCCCGACCCTCTGGAGCCCGCGGGGAGCCGCCGCTCGCCGGTGTTGATCGTCGTTGCCTCGCCTCCGTTCGGGCAGAGGAAGAGGAGGGAGAGATAGACTGGTCAAACCTGACCAGTGGGACAGGCGAGCCCACTGTTAGTGACACGCGCACCGTCCATGCTGGAGTAAGTGGAAGCGTAAATCCAAAATACGCTTTCGACATGTACGTGTATATTCAAATCGTTTTCTTTTCTGTTTTATTTTTAAAACCAGATTTTTGAGTAAACTTTGACTGGCTATAACTTTTTAAATATAACTCCAAATGAATTGATTCTTTTTCCTACCTCTCTCAAATTTAACCTAGTTTATTTTAAGATTTATTTGAAAAAAATTCAAACAACTTTTTGTGCTGTTTTTGAATTTGTGTGTTAATTCAAATTTATTTAAAATAGGACTTTGGAGAGAGAGAAGAAAACTTTCAAAAGTTTTGGAGTGCACCCTGCCTTTCCACACCTTGAAGGCAAGCATTCTGAACCCCGGCATAATATTTTTGGTGTGTTCGTTAACACGTTTATAACACCACCTCATTTCGGAGAACTTGTTATTTCATGTGATATGATCATATGCATGAATGCATATTAGTGATTTCCATGCTGTTGGAAATGAACACACTTGTGATGATAATCATCCTCATGTGCCTTGCATGCATGTCGGAAGGAATCCGGGAAAACCTCTGCCTTGGGTAGGCATGAGTTTGTCGCCGGTCTCCGTCGGGACGGTTATGTCCGGTATGGCATAGTGAGGTATAGTGAGCGGTGATTCTGTTGGTTGAAATATTTTCATTATACATGTCATGCAGGGAAATTTATAAACCTCCTGAGTCGACCGTAGATCGAGTCTTGTTCCAGTAACCCCCATACTTGTTTCATACTACCACTCGTCTCTATGACAAGTAGAGTATGGTTAAGTAATTTGTCAACCCCTTTCTAGCACACACCGTACAGAGGGGCCGGGATGAGGGTACCACGGCCATGGATTAAAGCCAGTCATCCAGTCAGGGGGCATGGGTGTTTTCGTTGTAGCCGAGGGGGTAGCTTCCCCAGTTTTGCGCGCAGTATAAATTTTGTGATCCCATGCTAATCGAGGTTGTAGCCTCCCCACTTAGAGTTTTTCTTAACGAGTGTTGTGGGCGATTCCAGACACCGGTGAGTTAAGCTGGTGTGTGCAAGTCGGGTGCGTTTTCATTTAAAAGACCGTAGACGGAATTAGTCCCGATGGACTAAAGGAATCCGTTACTCGTGGGTGAAGAGTACACCCTCTACAGAGATTAAACCTATTCGAATAGCCGTGTCCATGGTTAAGGACTACAGTCTGGGATGGGTCAAGTGTCGGTCTTAGTGTCGGTCTTCGGAGGTGAAACAGTTAAACCAGAACTGGAACCATGACTTGTGACTTGTGATAATTATGATTATTATTTTCGTTGTGAACTAACCCGTGATATTTTTGGTATTATCGAATGTCCCTGAGATGGTTCCACCTCCGGGATATTCACTATGATTGATTGTTTTAAAGCCCTTTATGTGGTGTCGCGAAGACGCCCGACTGCCGCATTTATTTTAAAGCCCTTTATATGGTGTCGCTAAGACGCCCGACTATGGCATTTATTTTAAAGCCATTTATGTTGTGTTGCTAAGACGCCCGACTGTGGCATTTATTTTAAAGCCCTTTATGTGGTGTCGCTAAGACGCCTGACTGTGGCATTTATTTTAAAGCCCTTTATGTGGTGTCGCTAAGATGCCCGACTGTGGCATTTCTTTTAAAGCCCTTTATGTGGTGTCGCTAAGACGCCCGACTGTGGCATTTCTTTTAATGCCCTTTATGTGGTGTCACTAAGACGCCCGACTGTGGCATTTATTTTAAAGCCCTTTATGTGGTGTCGCTAAGACGCGGCGACTGTGGCATGCTTGTTATTTGTTTCATAATTTTAATACTACTATGTTATTGCACTTCATAAATAACATGCTCGCATGCATCAGAGTTTTTATTACCTTTCGTGACTGGCGTCATGAGCATAAAATATTGTTAGCACATCATTGTTATATTATACCCGTATTCATAATGTTTGCGAGTATATTCAAAGTACTCACTGGCTTGTCCCTGGTTATTGTCTTGGCCAGATTTCTTGCGCGGAGAGGAACGACCGTGATGACAGCCCCGGAACCTAAGCAACGGTGATAGCAGCCTCGCGAAGATAGGAGTTAGCCTGGTCAGCTGTTCCTGTGGGAAATGGAGTCCCATAGACACTGACGATTCACAACCCGCTTCCGCCATCAACCACTAGAAACCTTTTGTTGTACTCATAGGCCAGGATGGTCTTGTACTACATATGTTGTATTTTGCTTGGAATTTCTGTATCAAGTTGGTGCCTCATCAGCTAACAGTTATCCTGGGGCTGGTGAGCACAATGGCCATTTTCTGGAATTTAATACCCGGAAAACCGGTCGCGACAAACTTGGTATCAGAGCCAGGCTGACCATTGACTAATCCTATCTTAGCCAGGTCAAAAAACTTAGGCAAACCAACCCACCAGACCTTAACCAAACCCCAGCCAAGCTTCTCGTGCAAGATAGCCACACAGTGCCCCTGACACCTTTTGGCAGTTGGTGCCCATCCTATCAACCTAGCTTGTCAATCACGCGCCAGTGACCAGCACCCAAGAGGTCTCCTTCACAAGCGTGTGAAGGAAGACTCCGTCCCCTTTCTCTATAAAAAGGGCACGCTAGCCCCAACCCAGCACAGCACATTCTCTACCCCAAACCGAGCCATAATGCTTGGCCCCGTAGTGCACAATGAAACCACATCAACCAACCTTGGAGGTTTTGTGACCATACTCGCAAACCTCACCCGTCGTGCCTATGCGTTAGAAGAGCCCCCAGAATATGTTGTGTACCAAGGACTCATGGGCGGTGAGAGCCGTCAATTCTGGGCCACTGTGCACATCTACGGTAGGGTTCTGTTGCCAGAACGCCCCTACAGGTTCACCGGAAGGACAACTTCCTTCGAGCCACAAGCCATCCAGCTAGCTGCTCGGGAGGCTATAGTTCAACTCCGGCAGTTGTCGCCCAGAGTTAACTGTCGCTCATTCTACTACTACCCCAGACGCGAAGGGTATGGTAGACCACCCCAAGTTGCCAACGGAGATCACGAGACGGATCCTGCATTGTTGCACCTGGTGTGCTATGTAGGTGCACTAGAGGCACTATTCGATCAAATCACCATTGATCTGATCGCAGCTCGTGGAGAGCTGGCTCGTCGAGCCCCAGCGAGAGGAGAAGACGAGCCCGACGCCAACAACCCAGTCGTGCTGTTCGGACATCCGATCGAGACCTTGAGATCAGCCCTAGCCATCAACCAAGATACTTTGATGACCCCAGAAGTGCTTCGTCGCCTTTTGGGAACACACTCAAACGGGATTGTGGCCAACAATCCCCGCAATGGTCATCATCGCTACCCCGACCCTGCAGTTCCTCCACCATCCCCGGCTAATTCCAACGGTGAGACCCGTGGAGAAACCTCGACATCCACAAGGCACGGCCGTTTGGATATAAATGTGGTAGACTAAGTCACCCGAGTAATGCCGAGTCTCAGTGTATCCTCGCTTTGTAATCGTGTGACCTTGTGAGTTAGCGCAACCTATTGTTATACCTCTGTTTTAATAGTAGCCCTGCAGGAATATGTCAGCACGCAGTTGCATATTGTTCCGAGCACAGCTACCAAGACCAACCTCGACAACCCCACAGTGATACGTCACTTTAGTGAGGTATGTATCTATGGCTTTGATCTCGACCCTTGGAGCTAAGCTGGCAAATTTATTACCTTTCACCACGGTAAAATGACCCAGCTTCAGTTCTATAAAAAGGCCACCTAGTGACCTTACCAAGCACCCCACCCCTTGTGCACCACCCTCACCACCTTTTCTTGCCATGCCGAGCCCTGGTATATATCTGAGAACCCCAGATGCAACCCCGGGTAGCTTTGTCAAAATATTGTGGGACTTTACCTGCAGTACCATGGGTTCTACCCAGCCACCCCAGTACGACTGTTCAAATCGAGAATCACTCCTTCCACCTCGGAGTATTGGGCAGCAGTACACATCCCTCCCGTAGACCCCAACCAAGATCCAACGGAGGTCTCATTCGTGGGGAAATCTATGTCGACCCCACACATGGCCATAGAAGCTGTTGCGTACGAAGCGATTGCTCGTCTTCGATTCGCGGTACCCTATGCCAGCGCACGAGGATATTATTACTTTCCGAGCCGTGCAACACCCGGAGGAGTAACATCTTTTTCCGGTGGACAGATTGAGAGAGACCCAGTGCTAGCCAACCTTATCCAGTATATCATCGCTCAAGAGCACCTGAACCATCGAGTAATGGATTATCTCTAGAGTCTCGCCGATTTGAATCCTCAAATTGCCATCAGCAGACCACTGAGGCCCGACCCGGAGAGACACATACATCGATTGGTCAATCCACTCCCTCCGATAGAAGAGGAGTGTATCCCATTACCAGCGACATTTTCTCGGGAACCTGTCTAGTTACCATTCTCATTTTAGACGTCACTGCGGTATTTGTTATTGCAGCGTTTATTATTGCGTTGTAACTTATGCATGGTGCCTCGAATATGTGCGACGACTCGAGTATTTAGTTCCCAGTAATATGAGTAGTTTTCTTTGTGATAAAACATTGTAATCGCGAAAAATCCTGGAGGGAGATTTCTTTTCCTTGAGTTGCTGCATCGTTTATCCTCTCACTATATGGATTATTTTATTCGCACAGCACCACGGCAGCAGACTCACAACCGCTCGAACGCATACACTGCTTGCAAAAAAAAACGTAACCGTGGAGTATTTGTTTTTCACAACGGCTCTTAGCAAATCTCGAGGACGAGATTTTTCTTAAGGGGGGTAGTGTTGTGACACCCCAAAATTTTTACCTTGTTTTGTTAATTAAAATTTTGCCAGGAAATTAAAAAATTTATTTTCTGGGCTCCCTTCTGATTTTTGGACCATTTTTCTCTCTTGTTATTATGGAATTTTCCCCCAAAAAGAAAACTTTTCAAATATGTTATTGGACTTGTTTAACCTCTCAAGAAAAACGTTTCTTTTATTAGTAGAACTAATTACATAATTAATTTGCTTATCTTTATTTTCTTGAAAAATGGTTTTCCAAGATTATATGGCCATATTTGAACTACAACCATTTGATAAATTCACTTAAAATTTCAACAAAAATTTGGAGATGTCAGGTGATGTTTTAAAATCACTTTTATGCAAAAATACCTTTTATTCATGAAATAGTTTGAGCTCTACACCCAATTTTCTTCTCTGGTCCAGTGGGCAATTTTGCACTGCAACTCATTTAAATATTTCTTTCTAGCTTCCACCAAAATTATGGGATGTTAGTAGCAGCATATGATTCCACTTTATGCAAAAACTCAGTGATGTTATTTGAAAAATTTGAGTGAATCAACCTCTTTTCCATACTGGTCCAACTTGAGGATTTGTACAGCAACTACTTCTTAAGTTGCTCCTTTACCCATGAGCTTTCTCCTACTTGTAGTCCTCCATGCTAAACCCCTAAGTCCAGGAGCATGCACCCATTGGATCATTTTTGGTTCATGAAATGATGATATTCACCTCCTGTCCAGAATTGAAGTTCTGCAAAACTTGCACTAGCAAGTTTGTGATTTTCACAAACTAACCTCACCACTCTCACTTCCATCTAAAGAGACCCCACTCTGGAAGATTTGGCCACTCCAAGAAATGCCTAGGTGCCTATGGCATTTTGTCAAACACCTTGAAAGCATGAATTGATTTGGCATGAGTTTTGTTTGCATTATGAACTTGGTCTCCTGACCAAACCACCGTGTCCCTTGATCTTCCCTCTATCACTAATCTAGTTCTGTTGCTTGCCAACCTCACCCGAGACCCCTAGCATGCCCCGGCACTTCATCGAGCATGTTTCGTGCGTGCTCTGGGCGCGAGCAGAGCACGCGTATTGCACGTGCCGCGCCCGATCCGACACGTCGCGCCCCTGGTTCTTGCCCTCTCTGTAGCGCCACGCCACGCGCTCCCCTTCTCACCGCAACGCGCCAAGCCGCCCAGGCAGCCTACAGCACCGCCATCAGAGCTCTTGGCGGCACGCCGGCGTCCGCAGCGCGTCTCGGCCAGGTCGGTGCCGCCCAAGCCGCCAGCGCTTGCCACCTGCCTCCTGGAGCAGTGCAAGCTCATCCGCAAGCGTGTCCCCTAGTGCTCGTCGCCGCCACGTCACCCAAGCTACAGAAAGACAGCCGCCGGTGACCTTATCCGCGGCCGCCGCTGAACCGCCTCGACTCGCCTATATAAGGAGCCCCGAGCTCATCCCCGCACGCAGGCAGTCCCAAGCCATCTCCCTAGGACCCCCATTGGCAGCCAATCAACTCGGGGAGGTCTCCTTCCCCATCTCCGGCAACCGCAGCCGCCACCACTGCCCCGGCCATTCCGGCACCACCAGGGCCTCCCCCTCTCCACTCTCTCCACCAGAAGCTCTCCCTTCCTCCCGTGAACCCTTCCCCCTGCTCGATTTTGATCGGGAACCACCATAGCCCCAAAACCACTTTATTCCCGCCGCCGCCGGCCGCCGCGAAGCTCGTCGCTGACGACTCCCTCCATCCCCATCACTCCCTCGACCACCGGAAGAACCGCCCCGGTCTTGCGGATCCATCCCGACCCTCTGGAGCCCGCGGGGAGCCGCCGTTCGCCGGTGTTGATCGCAGTTGCCTCGCCTCTGTTCGGGCAGAGGAAGAGGAGGGAGAGATAGACTGGTCAAACCTGACCAGTGGGCCAGGCGGGCCCACTGTCAATGACACGCGCACCGTCCACGCTGGAGTAAGTGGAAGCGTAAATCCAAAATACGCTTTCGATGTGTACGTGTATATTCAAATCGTTTTCTTTTCTGTTTTATTTTTAAAACCAGATTTTTGACTAAACTTTGACTGGCTATAACTTTTTAAATACAACTCCAAATGAATTGATTCTTTTTCCTACCTCTCTCAAATTTAACCTAGTTTATTTTAAGATTTATTTGAAAAAATTTCAAACAACTTTTTGTGATGTTTTTGAATTTGTGTGTTAATTCAAATTTATTTGAAATAGGACTTTGGAGAGAGAGAAGAAAACTTTCAAAAGTTTTGGAGTGCACCCTACCTTTCCACACCTTCAAGGCAAGCATTCTGAACCCCGGCATAATATTTTTGGTGTGTTCGTTAACACGTTTATAACACCACCTCATTTCGGAGAACTTGTTATTTCATGTGATATGATCATATGCATGAATGCATATTAGTGATTTCCATGCTGTTGGAAATGAACACACTTGTGATGATAATCATCCTCATGTGCCTTGCATGCATGCCGGAAGGAATCCGGGAAAACCTCTGCCTTGGGTAGGCATGAGTTTGTCGCCGGTCTCCGTCGGGACGGTTATGTCCGGTATGGCATAGTGAGGTATAGTGAGCGGTGATTCTGTTGGTTGAAATATTTTCATTATACATGTCATGCAGGGAAATTTATAAACCTCCTGAGTCGACCGTAGATCGAGTCTTGTTCCAGTAACCCCCATACTTGTTTCGTACTACCACTCGTCTCTACAACAAGTAGAGTACGGTTCAGTAATTTGTCAACCCCTTTCTAGCACACACCGTACAGAGGGGCCGGGATGAGGGTACCACGGCCATGGATTAAAGCCAGTCATCCGGTCAGGGGGCATGGGTGTTTTCGGTTGTAGCCGAGGGGGTAGCTTCCCCAGTTTTGCGCGCGGTATAAATTTTGTGATCCCATGCTAATCGAGGTTGTAGCCTCCCCACTTAGAGTTTTGCTTAACGAGTGTCGTGGGTGATTCCAAACACCGGTGAGTTAAGCTGGTGTGTGCAAGTCAGGTGCGTTGTCATTTAAAAGACCGTAGACGGAATTAGTCTCGATGGACTAAAGGAATCCGTTACTCGTGGGTAAAGAGTACACCCTCTGCAGAGATTGAACCTATTCGAATAGCCATGTCCATGGTTAAGGACTACAGTCTGGGATGGGTCAAGTGTCGGTCTTAGTGTCGGTCTTCGGAGGTGAAACTGTTAAACCAGAACTGGAATCACGACTTGTGACTTGTGATAATTATGATTATTATTTTTGTTGTGAACTAACCCGTGATATTTTTGGTATTATCGAATATCCCTGAGATGGTTCTATCTCCGGGATATTCACTATGATTGATTGTTTTAAAGCCCTTTATGTGGTGTCACGAAGACGCCCGACTGCGGCATTTATTTTAAAGCCCTTTATGTGGTGTCGCTAAGACGCCCGACTATGGCATTTATTTAAAGCCCTTTATGTGGTGTCGCTAAGACGCCCGATTGTGGCATTTATTTTAAAGTCCTTTATGTGGTGTCGCTAAGACGCCCGACTGTGGCATTTATTTTAAAGCCCTTTATGTGGTGTCGCTAAGACGCCCGACTGTGGCATTTCTTTTAAAGCCCTTTATGTGGTGTCGCTAAGACGCATGACTATGGCATTTCTTTTAAAGCCCTTTATGTGGTGTCGCTAAGACGACCGACTGTGGCATTTACTTTAAAGCCCTTTATGTGGTGTCACTAAGACGCCCGACTGTGGCATGCTTGTTATTTATTTCATAATTTTGATACTGCTATGTTATTGCACTTCATAAATAACATGCTCGCATGCATCAGAGTTTTTATTACCTTTCGTGACTGGCGTCATGAGCATAAAATATTGTTAGCACATCATTGTTATATTATACCCATGTTCATAATGTTTGCGAGTACATTCAAAGTACTCACTGGCTTGTCCCTGGCTATTGTCTTGGCCAGATTTCTTGCGCGGAGAGGAACGACCGTGATGACAGCCCCGGAACCTAAGCAACAGTGATAGCAGCCTCGTGAAGATAGGAGTTAGCCTGGTCAGCTCTTCCTGTGGGAAATGGAGACCCATAGACACCGACGATTCACAACCCGCTTCCGCCATCAACCACTAGAAACCATTTGTTGTACTCACAGGCCAGGATGGTCTTGTACTACATTTGTTGTATTTTGCTTGGAATTTCTTTATCAAGTTGGTGCCTCATCAGCTAACAGTTATCCTGGGGCTGGTGAGCACAACGGCCATTTTCTGGAATTTAATACCCAGAAAACCGGTCGCGACAGTAGGTATTGTTAGTTTGGGTGAGATATGTTGCTTCCCCTGTATCCCCAACACCTGATTGCATAACCAGAAAGTTTCGGGAGTTTATAGGTGGGAATTCTAGTAGCTCCTAGAATATCTTTCCGACAGATGCATGATATGGGATTGGGTAAATCTCTATCATATGTATTTGTTCCGGCTTTTTCTGCAAGCCAAATCCTTTGTTTTGTTTTATTTGTGGTATTCGAGTTGCTTCGAAGTCAAATGTTGAATCCATACCTTTCAAGCGGTGTTCTCATATTTCTATAGGAGTACTAATCCTTCTTGTTTATCGAGATTGTCATGTCAATTCTTTTCCAAACCGGCGTGCTTCTCTTCAAGTGGATCCTGTCATTTTTCCCAGCCGCAAGATCAACTCTAAGTTTTCTCATCGGTGTTTGTTTCATCCATCCCAAGTTGTCTTTGTTTTCCCCACCCTCCCACCCTTTTTCTTCAAGGACTCGGATTTCTTAATCAAGTATCCATTTATTCATGTGAAGTCTCTTCACTCTTTTCAATCAATGTTCTGATCCGGTGATCCCTCGTGAAGATGCTCACGAGCTTCAAGTTCATCATCCTTCGTTCTTTTTTCTTCTCCGGTGGATTCAAGTCAAGTTTTCGGTGTGATCATATTCCCTTCCTTGTTTCAAGTGTTTGCGTATGCCGGTGTATCTCTTAATCATTCCCTACTTGCTATTCAATTGTTCCGGAGTGCTGAAGATATCTCTGAAGATTCGTGTTTCCACTCCGCATCAATTCTAACTATTTCGAGGTTGTTACCTCATTCAAGCCATTTAATTCAACCGGTGAAATCTCCTTTTCAAGTAATCATTTCAACGGTGTTCCGTTTCAGTGGGCCTTAACCCACAGGTCTTTTTCCAGGATCTTACCTGACTCTTCTAATTCTTTTTGGAGTTATTCTCAAATTCATTGCAAAGTTTGACGTAAGAATGAATTATCATCAGTCAAATGTCTTTCTCTAAGATCTTCCAAATTATTTTTCGTTGTTGGCTCAACCTCTTTGTTTTTTTTCATTCTCACGGAGTATCTCAACAATTCATGGTGGTGTTTCTCGTCGTCATTCTCGGATTTTGAAGACCGAAGAAGAGTTCCTTTTAAATCCTTACCCGTTCTTCCAAAGATGCGTAGTTCAAGCTTGATGCGATCCTCTCGTACTTGTTTTCGATTGTGAGAATTCTTTTCACCCATCCGGACCATTTCATGAGTTGTTTCCATTTATTACCTCCGAAGGCCATCATGTCATAATTCTTCATCCTCAGCTTGTAGCTATCGTTCTCCAAATCTTATCGGTGCATCGTTCAAATACCCTCTAATCAGTTCATGATCTCTTTGTTCTCATGTATTTAAATCCCCTCAAGTATCTTCATTCGTTTTCCAATTCTTCCCGGTGAATTGTGCCTTTGCTACTTTCATTTTCAATTCTTACTGTGGTTCGTTCAAGATTTCACTTCCTTCGTTATCATATCAAATAATTCGTTGTTTCAAATCCCACCGGTGGTTCCACCAATACCTTCTCAACTTTGCGCTATATCCCTCTTAATCCTTTCTACGAGAATAAGTAGTATGCCAAATCCGTTGCTTGTCATCAATTCAAATTGATGAAGGATATGCATAATTTAATTCTTATTCTTGTTTCATCCAAGTGTCTAATCCCTTCCTTCAGAGTTTGTTCATGAGGAATAAATTCTCGATTCTAAGATGTTCATCTTTTCCTTCTGGAGTTCCAAGTTCTCTCGGTTATATCATCGCGAAGCTCCTTCTAAATCATCGCAAGGCTTCACCTTGTGTTTTCAACTCCCCTTTCTTTCTATCATCCTTTTATTACTGGAGTTCTTCATGGAGGCTCTACATGGTGGTTCGTGAAGGATTCCTTTCATTCTTCATTTGTTCTTCAAGATTTCTCTTGAAGTTATGATCTGCCAAGCTTTACTCAAAATTAAACATGGTGCCCAACACATGTTTTTTCTGAGGAGTTCAAGTTTTCTTCTTCTTGCATTTCGAAGTGCAATCATTTCTACCTTATCTTTGGAGATGATGTTATGTCACTCTTGACAATTTCCTTCATGTTTCATGATTCATATGTTGTCAAGAATGAGGTATTTTAAATCCATCAATCTCTTCTCTGGAGTTATCTTGGTATAGATTTCACCTAAAGCCTTCCCTAAGGAATGTTGCTATTGTGATGCTTATCAATGATCCAATTTTCTCCTTCTCATCTCGGTGAAGAAGTTTCTCATCTCCTTGGTGCTCTCAATCAAATCAATGGTTTACATTAGTGGCCGGTTGTCACCTCATCATTTTGAGATGTTTGCCATAAGCCCACTACAAGCTTATTTGTTTGGTTTTCCAACAACTCCGTTATAACCTTCTTGGAAGGGTGCTTTCCAAGCTCAGTTGTGGCAAAAGTTGGCATTTTCTTCTTCATTCTATTATTCCAATGATCTATCTTCTATTCTTTCTTCCGGAGGTATTGTGATGTTGCTCTTTTCACTCATCATCTCGAATTGTGAGGATCGTTTTCGTTTCTTGTTTATCCATTTAACCGGAGTGCTGTCCGAATTTTATCTTCCTTATTCCTTGTTTATCTCGTTTCAACTGGAGTGGTTTCGAATTCTATCTTGTCCATTAAACTCTTGATTCATGTCTTTGCAACCTTCAAGTTCTCGTAAGGTTCCTTGTTCCTCTTTTCTAAGGAATGTTTGCAATCTCGTTCATCTCTGTTGCACTCTTTCTTTTAAATTGTTTAACCTCTCAAGGTTCGTGGTTTCACTCGTTTGTCGTAGAAGCAACTTAGTTTTACCTCTTATCTTCCTCTTCCTTTTCTCTCCGGTGCCATCCTAGATCTCGGGACGAGATCCTCTCGTAGTGGTGGAGTGTTGTAACGCCCCGGATACAACTTTCCATATTCGTAACTCCGACTCTTGCCATTTCTGGCTATGTGATTTATTATTTTCTTCGTGGTTGGGTTTTTGTCTGTTGTTTTGCATTTTGTTCTTGTTATGCATCTCGTCTCATGTCATCATTTGCATTGCATCGGCATCGTTTTCATAAAACTTGCATCCGCTCATAATTGCCGTGTCATGCCCGAGTCGAGCATGAGCTCGTGCTCGAGCCTCTGTACGCACGCGTCGCAGCGCATCCACCTCCCAATCCCGCACACCCGCCGCCGCCTCCTGGGCCCCGCCGTTTCACCGTTGCCCGCCGGTGCCGCCGATGTCTTCTCTGTTGCAGAGGAGAAGAAACCCCGTCCGCCGAGGAGCTAGTTCAAAAGAAGCAGTGCCCCATCCTGTCAACAATAGTAGCCGCAACCCAGTGGATCGGGGAGCAGAGTTCTACCGGGGAGACCCGGGTTTGAATCCCGTCGGGAACATCTTTTAGAACCCCAATTTTTGCCTCTGTTGCCTCTATGACAGTGGGACCCATTCGTCATCCTCTCTGTCCACACACCCCTCTCCACACCCACACTCCTGCCACCTCAGCACCCGAGCCCACACGTCATTGACAGTGGCTGCCCCTGCCCGTGTCCCTTATTATTTTCCTTTTGTTTTGCATATTAACAGTAATGCCATCATTTTGAATTGCTAATAACTAAATATCTATGCATCCAAATGAAACATGTCATATATGCTTCTTGCCAGGTTTTTCATGTTCTTTCACAGCATGCAACTTTCATCCCTATTAAAAATATTTAAAATTGTTGTTTGCATTAATTTGCATAAATCACATGCTAAAATGATTTATTTCATAACTAAATAACCGTAGCTCCAATCTTAATAAACTTTATATGTAAACGGGGTATAAACATGCCTAGATTAACATGGTGCACTTTGTTTTACTGTTTAACAACTCTAAAAATTCTGTTTAGGGTAGAACAATACCAAATTCATAATTTGCATATGGGAATTTTCCGGAATTGTTGTTTGTAACTTCCGGCCTCATTTAAACTTGCCTAGATAGGTAGTTTTCTCTTGCTTCACCTCTTGCCATGTTTAACAACATTTAATATTGTTGGGTACAAAACCGAGATTAAACTAAATATGTCAATGTGGTGTTTTGTCAATATGCAACTCGTTGCATATTGAGCTCCACTTAACTTGTAGTATTGTTTGTTGCACTTTGCCATGCCATGCCTCATTAAACCGGACATGCATCATACTTGATTGTGCATCATGCCATGGTTATGATTGTGCATTTACCATGTTGTTTGTTTCTTTCCGGTGTTGCTTCTTAGTTCCGGTAATGTTGCGATTGTGACGATCCGTTCGACTTCTCCCGTTCGTCTTCTTCATGGACTCGTTCTTCTTCCTTGCTGGATTTCAGGCAAGATGACTGCTACCCTGGATCTCACTACTATCATTGCTATGCTAGTTGCTTCGTTCTATCGCTTTGCTGCGCTACCTATCTTTTGCTCATCAAGCCTCCCAAATTGCCATGAACCTCTAACATTTGACACCCTTCCTACCAAACCATTGTTTGGCTATGTTACCGCTTTGCTCAGCCCCTCTTATAGCGTTGTTAGTTGCAGGTGAAGTTGAAGATTGCCCCATGATGGACATGATTATGTTGGGATATCACAATATCTCTTATATTATTAATGCATCTATATACTTGGTAAAGGGTGGAAGACTAGGCCTTATGCCTAGTGTTTTGTTCCACTCTTGCCGCCCTAGTTTCCGTCATACCGGTGTTATGTTCCCGGATTTTGCGTTCCTTACGCGGTTGGGTGATTCATGGGACCCCCTTGACAGTTCGCTTTGAATAAAACTCCTCCAGCAAGGCCCAACCTTGGTTTTACCATTTGCCTCACCTAGCCCTTTTTCCCTTGGGTTTCCGGAGCCCGAGGGTCATCTTATTTTACCCCTCCCCCCCCCTGGGCCAGTGCTCGTCATGAGTGTTGGTCCAACCTGTCGTCTGCCGGTGGCCACCAGGGGCAACTCTGGGCTGGCCTACCGGAAGTTTGGACAATCCGGTGTGCCCTGAGAACAAGATATGTGCAGCTCCTATCAGGATTTGTCGGCACATTCGGGCGGCTTTGCTGGTCTTGTTTTACCATTGTCGAAATGTCTTGTAAACCGGGATTCCGAGTCTGATCGGGTCTTCCTGGGAGAAGGTATATCCTTCGTTGATCGCGAGAGCTTATCATGGGCTAAGTTGGGACACCCCTGCAGGGTATAAACTTTCGAAAGCCGTGCCCGCGGTTATGTGGCAGATGGGAATTTGTTAATGTCCGGTTGTAGATAACTTGACACCAGATCCGAATTAAAACGCATCAACCGTGTGTGTAGCTGTGATGGTCTCTTTTCGGCGGAGTCCGGGAAGTGAACACGGTTTTGGGTTATGTTTGACGTAAGTAGGAGTTCAGGATCACTTCTTGATCATTGCTAGCTTCACGACCGTTCTGTTTGCTCTCTTCTCGCTCTTATTTGCGTATGTTAGCCACCATATCATGCATAGTCGCTGCTGCAACCTCACCACTTTACCCCTTCCTTACCCTTTAAGCTTTACTAGTCTTGATACCCACGGTAATGGGATTGTTGAGTCCTCGTGGCTCACAGATTACTCTAACAACAGTTGCAGGTACAGGTTTATGCGATGATCATGACGCGAGAGCGATGGTTACTTGTTTTGGAGTTCTTCTTCTGCTTCTTCTTCGATCAGGGCATAGGTTCCAGGTCGGCAGCCTGGTCTAGCAGGGTGGATATTGTTTGGGTTTCTGTTTGTGTTTCATCCGTAGTTCGGATGTTGATCTTATGTATGATGAATTGATGTTGTATTCATGTGCCATTGTATGCCTCTTGTATGTATCCCTATCTCTTATGTAATGTTGATGTAATGATATCCACCTTGCAAAAGCGTTTCAATATGCGGGTCTATCCTTGGTGGGACCTTCGAGTTCCTTTTGGATAGGGTCGCATATTGGGCGTGACACTAGCCATCTCAAATCATTTCTGGTCCCTTATGCATGTACCAATAGGGTCAAATTTGATTAGGGTTTAGGATATGTCAAGTGGTGTTTAGGGTTATGGTTTCAGAAAGTTGTGACGAGATTTCGATTGAAAGGGGGTGTAAGTTGGATTTAGCTAGGACATTGATGTAGTTAGTTAGGGTTTATGGTTTCAGAAAGTTGTGACAAGATTTTGATTCAAAGGAAGTGTAAGTCAGATTTAGTTAGGACATATTGAAGGACTTAGTTAGGGTTGTGTGGCATGAGAAAGTTGTCAGCAGATTTGGATTCAAATAAAGTTATTTTGGATTTAGTTAGGAGATGCTTTTGGATTGAGTTTCGAGATATTTTGGATTTACTTAGGAGATAATTGTTTTTGTATGGAGTTTGGAGTTATTTTAAATTTAGTTAGGAGATCATTTGGATTTAGTTAGGTGATAATTTAGGATTTAGTTAGGAGACAATTTTGAATGCAGTTTGGAGATAATTGATCTATCAGGGGACTTGAAGGATTCGTGCACTTTGGATTTAGTTAGGAGATCATCGGTTATAGCAAGTACAATCAATTAAATATTTCTGGATTTAGTCAGGGCATATTTTATACTTACTTATAGCTTTTGAAGGACTGAGTTTGGTACATGAATCCGATATAAAAAATTAAATCAATTATTTAAGCAGAGTAGTGCATAATTATTATGTATGCTATCCATCTGTAACATTGACTATATGTTTTCGTTGGCAGCATAACGACATGGATGATAAAGTCAACGATGGCAAAAACTTGGGTGATACAGGCAAGGATGACAAGGACATGGGTGATGGACGAAACGAAGGCAAAGGAATGGATGGTATGTGCACGGATGATAATGATAATGAGGATGCAGGCAAGGATGGCATAGACATGGATGATGTACACATGCAAGGTAAAGGAATTGATAATAAAGGCATGGCTGGTTCAGATCTGAATGAGTATATGGAATACTTGGATATTGTGAACAAGACTTTCAGGACTGAGGAAGAAGCCTACATGTTCTATGTAGGCTATGCGAGAAAAAAGGGTTTGGTGTTAGAAAGGATGATCTGAAGTACAGGGGTCCGGGTCCAAAACAAAATGCATACAGAAGGACATACAAGTGCTGCAAACAAGGATGACGGGCCCTTAAGTACTTTAATAGAGCTGAAATAAAAACAACACCGAGGGGTCTTTCTCGGTGTGGGTGTCCCGCTCTTTTTCAGGTTGAGCTACAAGATAGCAGTGGCCTCTGGTTCGTCAAGAATTTTGTGGACAAGCATAACCATCTGTTTGTCCCTGCCGACATGACTCCCTACTTATCAGCTCATCGTAGAATGACTGACACACAAAAGGCTGATGTCATCGAGTATTTTGTCGGTGGACTTCGAACACATCAGATTATGAATGTAATGGAGAAGAATGCCGGAGGTCCCGACAAGCTTGGTTTATAGATCGAGACCTATACAACCATGTTTCAATCCAGAAGAAGCGCAAGATAGAAGGCAGTGACGCTAGATATTTTCTCACCTATATGATTGCATAGAAAGAAGCAGACCCGAAATTCTTTTTCAAATACACAAAAGACAATGAAGGCCATTTGAGGAACATATTCTGGGCTGATTCACAATCCCAGATTGACTATGTTGTCTTTGGTGGTGTCGTGGTGTTCGACAGTACAGATCGGTCTAACAAGTACAGGCTTCCGTGTGTTCCATTTGTTGGTCTAAACCATCACTTCAACACAGTTTTGTTTGGGGTCGGTCTAGTGTCAGATGAGATAGTTGCATCATACCAGTGGCGTCTTCATGTATTTTTGGAGGAAATGTCCTAGACGGCACCCATTTCAGCAATCACCGATGGGGACGGTGCAATGGCTAAAGCAATAGCTACTGTCTGGACTGGAACAGATCATTGTTTGTGCACGTGGCATATCAAAGAGAATATGGTGATGCACCTCCGCAAGAAAAAGCTTAAGGAATTTAGGGAATTCATTTACCGTCGTTGGTATGTTGATGAGTTTGAGAAAAGATGGGAGGCTTATAAGGTTCGGTTCAAAATAAAACCAACGGGGAAGAGGTCGTCATGGGTTAACAGGATGTACGAGCTGCGACACAAATGGGTTGCTGCGTACACAAAGGGTAGATATTTCCTATGCATGATGAGTAATCAGAGGAGTGAGTCTCTCAACTCAAGGCTTCATGTGCACCTGAACAGGAAGATGCATCTTGTTGATTTGTTGCAGCATGTTGAGCACTGTGTTTCCATAATGCGTAGGAATGAAGTAGCATTAGACGCAGTAGCGACACATACGATACCCTTCACTAAGCTGAATGCACACCCTCTAGAGATTTATACCTCTTATATTTATACAATTGTGATGTTTCCATGGGTAAAGCGCCAGATTGTCGAAGGAACAAATTGGCAGGTCATAGACCGGGTAGCATGTGATGGTTTGGTCGTGTTTGGAGTTTTGCACAAAGTCCCATATGGCAGGGATGCTAGAGAATTGCAAGGTAAAGAAGGTAAGGATGTTGAGGACTTGCATGCAAAAAACTTGGATGCTGAGGATCCCAATGACTTGGAAGGTAAGGATGTTGAGGACTTGCATGCAAAAAAACTTGGATGCTGAGGATCCCAATGACTTGGAAGGTAAGGATGCTGAGGACTTGCATGCAAAAACTTGGATGCTGGGGATCCCAATGACTTGGAAGGCAAGGATGGTGTGGACTTGCATGCAAAAAACCTGGATGCTAAGGATCCCAATGACTTGGAAAGTAAGGACAGTGAGGAGTTGGATGCAAAGAAGTTGGATGCACAAGGCGTGGATGCTAAGCATGTGGATTTCATATATCACGTGACTTGTCTGTTCACAGGAGCAAGACTGGATGATGCAGCTTGTAAATGTAAAAAGTTGGAAAGTCAGGATTACCCATGCGCACATATATTCTGCGTTCTGGATCATCTTGGTGTACGCACATTTTCCAAAAAAAAGTGAAGAAAAGATGGACAATGCATGCCAAGCCAGCATTCACTTCTTCAAGGACTGCGAATACTCATGTATGGTCTGATCACATGAATAAGTATCATCAACTACGTAACATGGCTAGTGACACTTTATTCACAGCCGCAGCTAGCGATTCACAGTCAGAACAGGTGATGGAGCTCCTCCGGAGTATATTGGTTGATGGAGAAAAAACTGATTTGGATGAAGGCCATAAATCGTTTGTTCCTTTGCCGGCATACTTCTCTGCTGCTCGTGAATGTTGCACTGATGACATGGAAAATCCAATCAAAATAGTTCCAAAAGGGAGACCAACTACCGAAGAATCGAACAAGAGGATTAAATCCAGGTGCGAGCGGATGAGAGGGGAAAAAAGCAGTGAAGTTAGTGCACATGTTTATCTCATTGTTCATTTCCATACATGCTTACAGTGTTAATATGTTCTCCGGGAGAGTGTTCACATGATTTTCTTCAATTTACGCAGGAACAAATCAGGGAAATCAAAGGTCATAAGGAGGAAGAAGCGAAAAGAGAAAGACTCAGAGACAGAAGAAGACACAGAGTCAGATACAGAAGAAGAGAAAGATTCAAAAAAAGCAACAAAGTTAGTGCACATGTTAATCTCATCGTTCATTTCCATACATGCTTACAGTGTTAATGTGTTCTCCCGGAGAGTGTTCACATGTTTTTCTTCAATTTACGCAGGAAAAAATCAGGGAAATCAAAGGTCACAAGGAGGAAGAAGCAAAAAGAAGAGACAGAGTCAGATATAGAAGAAGAGACAAAGGCAGATACAGAAGAAGAGACAGAGGCAGATACAGAAGAAGAGGAAGATTCGGGTACAGAAGAAGAGAAAGATTCATATGCAGAAGAAGAAGGAGATTCAGACGCAGAAGAAGAGGAAGATTCATATGCAGAAGTATAGGAAGATTCAGATGCAGAATATGGTGGGCTGAGGAGGGCTAGGAAGAGACCATTGGAGGTTGCAGAAGAGGATTATGCAAAACCAAACAAGTGGGCATTACCATATTTGTGTGTATTTCAACATGTTTTCGAATGCTGGCTGCAGATTCGTCTACTTCATTTTTTGCACGAAACGCAAGAGCGCTCCAAATGTCAAAGCTAGGAGGAAGAAAAATAACTATGACAAGGGTGCGCGAGGAAAACCAATGAAGTTAGTGTCTGTACTTACATGTCTGCTCTACAAGTTAGGTCGTTGCTAGTACTGTATTGATGTTTCTTAATTTTTCAGGAAACACTCTAGGAAGGGCGGTAAAGAACAGGCCAAAGGGGTGATGGAGACAAAAAGGCATGCTAGGAATGTACCAAAGGCTGAGCGAATAAGAGCTGTCAAGTTAGCTTCTGCATCTATGAAGAGAAAATCAGTGAACTTAGTGTTTTTTGTGTTATAGTGTCCTGTACATGCTCAAATCTTCTTTGCTATCCTATTAACAAACGTTGTTTCATGCAGAAATGCTAAAATGAAGTCGAGACAGGATGTTTAGATGCACATGGTCAAGCAGAGAAAACAAAAGGATTTCTGGGGTCGAAAAATTGAGAACAAATTGAATTAGACAGTTTTCCATGCCGTGATCCACCTTGTTTCTGATGTATTAGATCTATTTGATGGACTGCCACTATTTTTCTGAATTCCTTGTTTGATTGATACACCTTCATTTTATTATGGACGGGTCGACATGGTAGGCTAGTTATGATTTATCAACATCGATCAAACAATGCATTTTTAGTGAAGTTGGTTTTCTGTATTTTTTTCATTTTATACATAATATACTGCTAAAATTTGTTCAAAATGTAGTCAAATTTCATACTTGAAATATAAAATAGAAACCGAAATTTTAAATATATATACGAAAATAGAACGTTGGGTTTCCTCAGAAACCCACTTGAAATCAAAATAGAAACTTCGTTTTCAAATAACCTTGAAACATTTATTTTGAAATAGAAAATAAGCATGCTGGTATATTAAAAATAGCATGCTCATTTGGAAAAAGCATGTTCAATTAAAAATAGAATGAATATGCGGATTTAAAAATAGCATGCTAATTTGAATATGTTGTTTTTAAAATACCATGCTATTTTAAAAATAGCATGCTGATTTTAAAAATAGCATGCTGATTTTTAAAATATAATGTTGCTTTTAAAAATAGCATGTTGATATTAAAAATACTACTCCCTCCATTCCCTTATACAAGGCCACAAACTCAAATTACAGGTACCTAGGTAAAATTTAATGATTACTTTGCAAGTCAACTTTTCTTCTTGTTAACTGTGATCATTAATGTGCCCGCATGCATGCAGCGAAGGAATGAGAAGAAAGTAGCACAGTGTCATTATGACTACATGCATGCAAGTATTAAACAAGTTGCTATTACGAGAAAACATCATTAAATTTTGCCTCGGTTAGTGTTAGTGCCCTGTATAGATGCAAAATGTATTTTTTATAGTGGCCTTGTATAAGGGAATGGAGGGAGTATGTTGTTTTCAATATGCTGTTTTTTAAATAAGCATGCTGATTTCAAAAATAGCATGTTACTTTAAAAAATATAATGCTCTTTTCAATAGGCTACTTTTAAAATAGCATGCTAATTTAAAAAATAGCATGCTAATTTCAAAAGTAGCATGCTAATTTTAAAAATAGCATGCTACTTTTAAAAATATAATGCTATTTTCAATATGATGATTTCAAAATAGCATGCTAATTTAAAAAATAGCATGCTGATTTAATATCGTGTTGTTTTGAATATGTTGTTTTTAAAAATAGCATGCTGATTTCAAAATAAATGCCTGATTTTAAAAATATAATTTTGTTTTTAAAATAGAATGCTGATTTCAAAAATTACATGCTTTTCTAAATATGCTGTTTTGAAAGCAGCATGCTGATTTTGAAAATAGCATTTTTTAGTTACGCTTTTTAAAGATAACATGTTTTTTTAGTATACTGTCTTTCAAATTTAAAAAAAACATGCTGGTTTGCTTTCTTTCTGAAAATAGCATGCCATTTCAAAAATAATAGAAACATCATTTTTTGCATTGCATTTCAACCAGCAAGTTTGTTTTTTTGAATTGCATTTTTTTGTGCAACACATACAAACCTCATTTTCAAAATAACTCGTACTAGGCAACACAAAAACCTCGTTCTAAAAATGAAAGTAGCGTCTAATCCATTTGAAACCCGGGTTAGATTTGATTTTAAAAATAGTAGCATCACTGTGGCAAAAAAAGAAAATATCATTGCAGTCCACAAAGGTAATTATATCAAGGAGGGTACCAGGGTACGTTATATATATAGACTTGCATAGCAAGTACATTACACCACATAAGTTCATACTACCACCAAATTACTGCCAAGTTTCACTTACTGGACGATCTTCATATCCACTCGGACCCAAAAGTTATACCACCAAAGTACCAGTTACTACCAAGTACCAATTACTAGTAAGTTGCACTTACTGGACCCAAAAGCTGATACTACCAACTTCCAGTTACTGGGTAGTACATACAGATTATAAAACTAGCACCAAACTACTGACATGCGTCAACGAATCCTTATGCCACTGGCCATGTTCACCCTAAGCCCACCTCCACTCCTTTCCATGAAGCTGAAGATAGCCATTTGACCTTCTTTCATTTTGGCGCCCTCAACGACTTCTCTCCAGTTCTTCGTCATGATCGCACGCCCGTCCTTCTTGCCCATCTTGAACAAGACCTTTTTATTACCTTCAAAATGTTTGTTGACGACACGCATAACCATGGGCTTTCGCAGATAATCTTTGAGGTAGGCTTGACTGTAATCCTTTGAGAAGCACTGATTGCACAGGGAAATAAATAATGTTACATCAAAAAATAAGTATGATTTGCAGAAAAAAGTAAGTATGATTTGCACAACCATGCTCGTCCTCCTCTCTGTCTCGACAAGATAATAATAGTGGCAAGAGCGCGGAAGCAAGGGCTAACGGCCCATGACCGCCTAAGCTTCAGTCAGGACCTCTATGACCATCTCTGAGCCCGCGCCATGGAGTGCTACGGGCCAGACTATGAAGCCCTAACTCCATGGCTGACCTCCTGATCGCACCACCATGCTTTGGGTATGAAGTAATCACCCACAAGTTCCCACAGTCATTCATCATCTGGGGCGTCGAGAAGTATTCTAGCGACACGAAGCCCGACCTATGGACCAGCGATTACCGGACGGCAATCGAAGTGGCACGGGGCGACAGCGAAAACACATTGCAATCTTGTGTTTAATTCATAGCAGTGACTTGCCTAGTTACTTAGGATTAGGGTTTTTGCCCCTAAAATCCTAATAGCCTTTCCCACTAACAGAAACCCTAGGACCCTAGTTGAACTACAACACCCCTGTCCCTGGCACATAAACTTCCCAAAATATTTGTTGAGCTTCTCCTACAAATATATTCACCATTTCCATCTTAAACCACCCACACCCAAGTCAAGTTTTGACCAGAACACCCCTCCTAAGATTCTGCCAGATCTGCCAAGTTACGCAACAAGTACAATTTCGCTTCACCCTATGAAGCTGAATTGTTGCACACACCACCATACCATCATATTATGCATGTCCACCAAAAATGGGCCACACCCAACACCCATAGCTTCCTACACAATTTTTTCCAAAGATTGCATCTACCTATCCACATTGCGAAGGAAGTATCATTTAGGATCACACCCTTGCCACCGAAATTTACAAACAGGTACGCCACCACATAAGACCAACCTCCACCAAAAATTAGCCCAAATGGCGTAGCCATTTGACCACAGCAAGCTCCCGAAGCCTACTGTCCACTAAGGTAGAATACAAAGGAAGTACTAGCTACATTGGTCAACTAGCCACCAACCTTTGCACACACATAGTACCTCCTACCAAACACCACTCCACCAAATTTCAGCATGTTTGACATAACATAATTTAAATGGCTAACTTGAAGCACCTTTTGCCACAAACTAGACCTAGAAGCTAAGCTCGCCTCTAAAACTCCCTAGACCAAACACAACACACACACACACACACGCGCGCGCGCGCAACCAAGGACTAGCCCCTAGACAAGGTTTGGCCACATGTGGCCCACTGGTTCATGCCATGCCAATGGTGACCACACGCAGAGCGCGCCAGTTGTGTGCTTTGTCACAAACCCAAGACCCTTCCCTCGCCAGCTCGATGTTCCGACCCACCTCACACTATCAAACGTGCAGCCCCGGCACCTATTCATATTCTAGAAGCCCACCCTGAGCCAAACGCTGCCTAAATACTCCCCGGCATTGCCCCGACCGCCGCTGTTGGAAGCTTCTGTCGGACCCCTCCCTTATCTGTGCCGGCCTACCACCTCCTAGGCACCCCGCGACATGCCGCAAGCTATCCTAGCCCTGCCGTCAAGCCCCTCACCAGCTGGAGCTTGCCATGTTGTCGCCATCGCCGCCATTTTAGCTGATGCGGCTGTGCCCGAGCCCCTCCGCCTTCCCCTCATCTTATTCCTTCGCTATGCACCCGTGTTGCTCCGTGACGCGCCGCACCCGGACTACCTCTCCGAGCTAGGGCATCGGCCATGGCCACTCACGGCCGTGCACATCGCCCCCGACTTTGCCCCAGCATCTCTGATTCCTTCCACCACCCCTCTCTCCCTCCTACCATTATCGGCTGACGCCCTGGTGCTATTTCTCCTCTTGCCCTTCTTGCACGGCCTCCAGCCACTGCACGACTTCGGCCAAAATTTGCGCCCTTCGACTGTCTCCCCCCCCCCCCCCCCCGAGCTCACCAGTGAGCTCCTCTCACCACGATGAGCACGCCAGTGCCCGTTCCCGGCCAATTCCATCGCTGGAGCAGCAAGATCGGAAGATGGCCAAAGCCTCACCACCGCGAACAAGAAGTCGCGCTCGCCGCCGTGCATCACCAAAGATGTTATGGGTAGATAGGAGCGCCTCGACAAGACGAAACCAACGAGCCCATCCTCGTGCCCGGAGGAGGTCTGCATCACCGGGAAGCCTCGGCGGAGCCCTCTGTCCATGCGTGCTGGAGGAGGAAGAAGAACCCAACAGTCAGGCCCCATCTATCGATGAGAGAGAGGAGAGAGAAGCGGGCCCGAAGCATTTTAAGTGAAAACGTATTCAATAGAATACACTTCCGTTTGGAGAAAGCATATCTTTAGAGAAGGCGCCAGCAGCTTTTCACACATGGGCCTCCTGGTAAATATTTTATTTACAAACAGGTCCTTCCACTTCCCCCTGTTGTATCTCCTGCACCGTAACTCCGTTAATCTATTCCAGTGCTCACGTTCTCTACTCATCGAGCACCTCATGTTGGCGCTCCCAGCGGCTCCCGACGACTAGCGATAGTTCACCATGCATGCCATAGTCGACACCCGTAGAAGGTTCATGGAGCTCTTGGTGGTGTACGCCAACGACCAGATCTGGGTGGAGAACTCCATCCACACTATGGAGCTATTTCTTGCTGCGAAGAAGTGCAAAGTGGCCAGGTTTGATCTCGAGTACACCCGCGCTCGTGCCGGGTATCGTCAGAAGGTCGTCTTCGCCTAAATATACGTGCGCAATCACATTCTTGTCTACCACTACTGCCTGAACATAAGACCTTGCGAGCGTTTCATCAGGCTTGTCAACAGCCCTCACTATAGGTTCGCTACGGTGGACACCACTAATGATGTAAAGGTTCTCAAGAATTCAAGCATCGCCTGCAAAAATCTTTTCGACATCCAGGGCCAATACAAGATCTGGGGCAAAAAGAAGCATGAGAAGGACTCACTGGTTCACCTCGCCGAGGCCATTATCGACCCCTACTACAGAGACATGAAGGATGCATGCAACAGGGACAAGCTTCCATGGCACTCGACCTGGATGGATAAACCAGATGAAGATCACGTCGTGTACACGGCCAAGGAGGTGTACATGAGCTACAAGATGTGCAGGAGGATCGTTGACATGAGGAAATCCCTCCTTCTTCGCCAAAATGGCGAGGGATCCAACCGGAAGCAGAGCAATGACAAGCATCGTCACAACAAGTAGATGATTAGATGATTGTTTCTCCTAGTTTAGTATGCATGTAATTGTTTATTGAGGTGTGTGCGAATGTTGTGTATAGTCACTTATGTAATTGGATGTTTAATTTGGTTATGCAATCATGTTCTTATAACTATATATATTGTTCTTCTGTAAACATGCAGGGCATAGATGTTGTGCAGATAGAGCAAATCACATCACACACGGACTAAACTAAGGAACCCGTCGGTGATGATTTCATCAATCGCTGGCAATTGTATATCAGCAAGCGTTCGCCCACAACACACACGACTTATTAGCAGGAATTGCCTGTGTTATTATTGGTCTTCCCACATAATTCTGATTACCGGCATGTTTGCCGCGTATCACACACATCTTGTTAAGCTGAATCGTTTGTGTTTATTTTGGATCGTCGTGAATAATTCATCTGAGAGAACTGTATATCGTCTATTGCACACACCTTGATCTGGCTAACCATTTATGTTGTTTGGCTCATTGCAAAATAGTTCATGAGTGAATTGTATGCTGTTTATCGCACACAACTTGATCTGGCTGATTTTTTCTTTTGTTTTGGCTCATCGCAAACAGTTCATCTGAGTAAACTGTATGCCATCTATCGCACAAACCTTGGTTTGGCTGACCGTTTCTGTTGTTTTGCCTAATCGCAAACAGTTCGTATGGATCAATTGTATGCCTCGTATCACACACACGACTCTAATCTAAATCGTGCTCGATTCTCCGCCATCGCACACAGTTCGTTTTATTGGTGATGGTTTTATTAGGATATCTTTTGCGATTCATGCAACACACACAGTTTGGTCGAAGGGTCTCCAATATGTCGCGTTAGGACCATCCTGCAATAGTGAGTGTTGAGGTCGGCCAACATCTCGATCGCACAAGCCATCTGTGAATAGGCCTTGGGCAAGACCGAGAGGAACTTGCGGACCACGGCGGGCTCGTCGACCGAGCAACTCATGTCGAGTAACTAGAGAGTATAGGTGCATACTGAAGTCATCGGTGCTCTCATTGTTGAACTTGATCGCCTCGTACAGCCGACAGAGAGACGTTGCCTTGGCTTCACGCATGCAGCTCACACTGAGCCTCATCACCTTCATCGTGCCCCAGGCATCCTTGGTCGTGGCCTTCAAGACGTGCGTGGATACCATCTCTGACGGTATCGATCACAGCAGGCACTCCATTGTCGTGTGATCTGTGTCACACTCTATTGTCCCATCATTGATGGCGACCCAGAGCTGGTGCACCTCTAGCCTGACTTGCATCAGGAGGTCCCAAGCAGCGTAATTGATGCGCGCGAGTATAGGACACGTGCCACTGGTGTTGCGCACGACGCGCTGGTGAACAACCAGCGTTGCCGCTGTTCTCCGTCTCTGTCCCGATCTTCTTAGGGCTGCTAAGTCCCGTTATCCTCATAGGCGATCGAGCA
The DNA here is from genome assembly GCF_018294505.1 of Triticum aestivum. Classification (NCBI taxonomy): domain Eukaryota; kingdom Viridiplantae; phylum Streptophyta; class Magnoliopsida; order Poales; family Poaceae; genus Triticum; species Triticum aestivum. The sequence continues at coordinate 509,106,013 of NC_057813.1, forward strand.
ATGGGGCTTTGGTATCAAATGTGGGACGGACCCCTCCCTGTGGTTCACCGTCGATCGCTAGAACGGAGGAAGAGAGAGCACATGTGTGTGTGTGTGTGTGTGTGTGTGTGTGTGTGTGAATGTGTGTGTGTGTGTGTGTGTGTGTGTGTGTGTGTGTGTGTGTGTTTTGCGCTGCTCTCAACTTGCAACTTTTCTGCCTCTTTTCCTTTTATTCAGATAATACAAACTCTAACAGAAAACGGAAAAACTAGCCACGATATGGGTCGTGAGCACCGCCATCCCAGCGCTCCCCACTCGTCACCTGCCATGCCGTCGTGACCGTTGCATCGTGCCATCCCACGATCGGGTCAAAGCGTCAAGAGATTCACTAACTTGGCCAAGTCGTAGCTCAGCTTATTTCTTGCTAACTTAATTGAAGAAAGGTTCTACTGTCTAAACTGACGAAACTGGCAAAAGTTCACACCTAAGCCTGACGAAACTGAACCGATGTTTAACTGCAACCGTTGTTGTATCAAGCTACTGCAAGCCTATGTTTGCTGATAGTGCAACTAAACGGATAGCTTATGATCTAAATAACAACTGGTTTTGTTTTTCTCATAAGTTTTTCCTATTATAAATTTGCCTTATGTTAGAGCAATCTAAGCTTATGTCTGGCGGCAGTTTGTGTTAGTTGTTCGCACTCACGCAAACGGATCATGTATTGAACTTCTCAGAAGTACTAATCATTTGGCATTTTATAGAAACATGAATGGTACATGTGAAACCTTTTAGAATCTAGGATAATATCTCAGCTAAATAGTAAAAGCAAAATAAAAAAGAAACTTCAAATGAACCATTTGAAACCAAACTGAAACACCAAGGAAACTACATAGAAAACTGTCATGAAACCTTTTCAAGATTAAATCCGTCAAATATAATTAATCTGAAACCCAAAATGAATACCATTAAACATTTTGGACCAAATCTGTCCTATTTCACTGATGTTTGACATAGGCTTTCGTATACCATGCCCCATGGAAATATAACGTACTGGATGTTTATAATTCTTAGCTGACTCTTGCATCAATTAATGCAGGGCAGTCCAGTGCTCCAACTTGGACTATATCTTAGGCAGGACACCATTCAGTTTTTTATGATGTGGCACCATATTTAGTGTGGAAATAGATGTTACCATATCTTATTCTAGATATAGTTTTTGCACCAAAACCAAGATAACTCATTTCTTTTCTCTCCCAAAACATATTAAATAAGATCTCTTTTAGGTACAACAAATAATAATAAGATTCACCAGATAATGCATCAAAAAAGAAGATACTCCATATAAGCTAAATATTGGAGTACATTACAATGCATTGGATGGGCTATATCTAAGTGTTATTTAATGCATATGATATAGTATAGTCTACATATATAAAATGCATTTGGAGTACCCTTATGCAGTTCCTCGTATTAATTTGGATAAGCACGTAATTATTACAATTATTCACGAAATCAAATAATGAATTGTTACCATATACTCCCTCCGTCCAGAAATATTTGTCGAAGAAATGAATAAAAATGGATGTATCTAGAGCTAACATATGTCTACATACATCTATTTCTCCGACAAGTATTTCCGGGCGGAGGGAGTACTACTAATTTCTACTCTGGAGGGACAGCGGAAGAGCCATAAATAGAGGAAATCCAGATTTTCTGGGACGATCCAACAACACCCCAGGCACTACAGACCAGGTTCCCTTGAGTGGACTGAGCTGGCTGCGCATATCACGAACCTAACTTTGATCGCCATGGCTGGACCTACATTGATGCACTGCCTGCTCGCCGTCTCTCTCCTCTCCTCCGTTGTCCACGCGCAGCTCTCGACGACTTTCTACTCCAGGTCCTGCCCCAGCCTGGAGAACACCGTGTGGGCGGTGATGAAGCAGGCCGTCGTCAAGGACCGGCGGATGGGCGCGTCGCTTCTGAGGCTCTTCTTCCACGACTGCTTCGTCCAGGTGATGACTCGTCAGCGTCGCGCTTGACTATACAGTCTATAACTGAGTATACGTAGTATCTCACGGTTCGCATGATAATTGTGACATGCATATGCTGCAGGGCTGTGACGGCTCGGTTCTTCTCGACGCCGGCGGCGAGAAGCAAGCCGCACCGAACGCCAACTCCCTGCGCGGCTTCGAGGTCATCGACGCCATCAAGGCGCGCGTGGAGGCCGCGTGCCCCGGCGTCGTCTCCTGCGCCGACATCCTCGCGCTCGCGGCGCGCGACGGAACGTTCCTGGTGCGTGCCGGCCGGCCAAACTTAGCCATCGACTCCCGGAGTACTCTGCTCATTGCAACTTACTAACTTTCATTTTTAGAATCTTATTATTGATGTGTCTGTTTTGTTTGAAGCTCCACGGACCGACCTGGCCAGTGCCGCTCGGCCGGCGCGACTCGACGACGGCGAGCCAGTCCCTCGCCAACAATAACCTTCCCTCGGTGAACTCCAGCCTCGCCACGCTCATCTCCATGTTCGCGAGGCAAGGGCTCTCGCCGACCGACATGACGGCGCTGTCCGGCGCGCACACCATCGGCCAGGCCCGGTGCACCACCTTCCGCGACCGCATCTACGGCAACTCCAACATCGACGCGACCTTCGCGAAGCGGCAGCAGCGGACCTGCCCCCTCTCCGGCGCGGACAACAACCTGGCGCCCTTGGACGTGCAGACCCTGAGGGCATTCGACACCGCCTACTACCAGAACCTCATGGCTCACCGCGGCCTGTTCCGCTCCGACCAGGAGCTCTTCAGCGGAGGGTCGCAGGACGCGCTGGTGCGGCAGTACAGCGCCAACCCCGCACTCTTCCGGAGCGACTTCGTCAAGGCGATGGTGAAGATGGGCAACATTAATCCTCTCACTGGCACCGCCGGCCAGGTCAGGAGAAACTGCAGATTCGTCAACAGCTAGATGGAGAGCCGAGAAGATGCAACGGAACCTCTCCAATGTTGCATCGTAGCAAAACATAGTATACCATGTCCATGTGTAGTATCGATATTTCCAAAAACACAAGTGGTGCATTCTTACAATCGCAACAATATTTTGCATATTCAAATCGCCCTTTGGTTTAGGCTATTTGATGGCTATGATTATACTGACAAACTCTTTTAAGACGGTCCCAAATGATACGAGTCATCTGACGAAGAAAATTATTGTCTGATTAAAGCACATAAGTAAATATGAAAATTGTAACAATACTAGTAGTTAATAATATCTCTATTTCTATTTTTGGTTTCATTGCAAGCTCACCATGCATGTAGTTATTCTATTTGCTGACACTTGGCATATGCTAGTATTAATTATTTATGAATTTTAAATAGAACTCGTCATTTTTCTAGAATACATGTACAATGTATCATAAAAAAATGTGTGTAAGTTTGTGGAGTATTTTATTACAAAATATGTATTTATTTATTTTTCTGACAGAATATATTTTAACCAGTACTTACTTATAGAATTTGGAAAGGATGGGTTTATACCATTTTAACACTTAAATATATGGTATCACACGCATGTCTTATGAATTAAAAAATAAGTCTGGACATTTTTTCTAATAAAATTGTCCAAGTATATGTGTTGCACAACTTATAATGTAATTAAAGGAAAGGTAATCACATTCATATTTCAAAATAAATGCATGTATGTGTTGTACAACGAACCAACCATATATAGTGCACGGGAAATTTTCCATATTTCGAAAGCGTGGACATTAAGTTTGTCGAAGATAATCCTTTCAATCTGTTATACTTACGATATATATGTACACCAAATTTTCCCTTGATCAATCAATGACTGGGGTCCAATTCCTCACTTACCTCTTATGGGGTAAGAGGGGCCATATTAAAATCTTCTGACATCAACTGCTTCTAGAAAGACATCAATGCTATCTCGTTTCAACATTGATATCTATTGCAACTATAATCTTTATTATATTTAATAATTCTTACTAACACTTAAAGATTTCCATATATATTTTAAAGGTGGTATTTTAATGACTTACAATTAATACATTCGTCTGAATATTTTGAAGATTTTCCATATAAACCTGCCATGCTGGTCATCATCATCATAAGTACTGAAAAGCAAAACGTGACCATATGTTTATTTTACAACGAATATTTTATAGGGCACATTTACAAGAAATTATTATTGGAATGGCACGAATGTTGATGTAGAAATCCCTTCTGAACTCATAACAAGACTTGGAGGATCTGACCAAAATATGCCCAAAGGCTCTAAACTAAAAGGCAAACAAAGTGCAAGGTTCTAACCAAAGATGGTTCAAAGGATCCAGACGATGCTCAGTAAGCTGTAGCCTCGGCTTCGAAGGTTCTAAATGGCATATAATTGAAGGCTCCGAATGGTACCAGATTCAACATGGAAAAGATTCAGAGGCTTTCAATGGAATTTGGCTGGAGGTTTCGACCAATTGAAAAACAGAGAGATATAGGCTAGGAAGTATGAAAAAATTAACGGTTTTGGAGTTTGATATTCAAGCACTTGGCAAGAAAAGCTTCACCTCACAATCCTTATTTTTATTTTATTTTTTTGCGGGGGCACCTCACAATCCTTAATCCCCTTTTGATGGCATAAACATAGTTATGGAATTGAACTCAAAAAGCTATGAAATGATCCTTAATCTTGCCAACACTTCATCCATAAGAGTTGAGGGAAACAGAAATAAGTGTTTTTTTTTTGCGAAAATAAACACAAATAAGTGTTTAGTATATGAAATGTAATTTTTACACAACCACATTAATATGGTCTAACATACCACATTAATAATGTGAACCCTCCCTCCGTTTCTAAATATAAGTCTTTTTATAGATTTCAATACAAACTATTCAAACTACATATGGATGTATAAAGACATATTTTAGAGTGTAGATTCACTCATTTTGCTCCGTATGTAATCCATTATTGGAATCACTAAAAAGACTTGTATTTAGGAATGGTGGTAGAATATTTGTGCCCTGTTACAGCGCACGTGTAATTAATTATCTGCTTCTGTTAAGAATGACCAATGTGATATCTCAAAAGAAAAAAGGAATGACCAATGTCCTCACGAGAAAAGAAAAAACTAATCAACATGCTCCCTCTCTTGCCATCTTACCAGGCTACCAGCGTCCTGGCCTTTGCCACTTTGTATTTTAGTTTATTTTTTGAGAAATTTGCCACTTTGGTATAGAGAGCCATCAAAGCAGCAGGCTTTACGAAAAAAAAACAGCGGGAGGATTCACGTTTGAGCCCAAGCCCAAGCCCATCTGAAAGAACAGTCCACCGCAAGGAAGAGTGTCGTTCAGAGCCGCTTTCGGATGAGCAGCGCTAAGAGTACGGCGTTTGCGCTACGATTTCTATACGACAGACGATGCAAGCCATCCATCCATGGAATCGGCCAGCAATCAAGCCAGCTACGAGAGTCGGACAACCAAAATCGTACGTACAGTGACTCCGCTTACAGATTGGAGTCGGAGTCCGTTTTCATCTGCCCTCCCAAACCCCCATCAATAAATTGCAGCAAGAGCTCCCGAACCAACCGCCAAACCAGAAGCGACGGGGAAGAGAAGAACAAGGCGAGACGCACACGATCGAGACCCAATTCCCAAACCCGCGAGCTCCCGGTCGCTGCTTCGTCCTCGATTGCGTCGATACATCCATCCATCGGCGACGTCTTGGATCTACCTGTCGGGATCGCCATGATGAACCCGGAGATGATGCGGGTGGCGGAGGAGCAGATGCGACGCATACCCGCCGACGACCTCGCCAGGATGCAGCGGCAGCTCATGTCCAACCCGGACCTGCTAAAGCTCGCAACCGAGAGCATGAAGAACATGACGGCCGAGGACTTCAAGCTCGCCGCCGAGCGCCTGAACCACGCAAGGCCAGAGGAGATGCTCGACATGACCGAGAAAATCGCCAAGGCCAAGCCCGAGGAGCTCGCCGCCATGAAGGTGCAGGCCGACGCTGAGACTTCATGCGCGATATCCGCCGCCGAGATGCTGAAGCGGCAGGGGAACCAGTTCCATGGCCGTGGGCAGTACGCCGACGCCGCCGCCAAGTACAAGCTCGCCAGGGACAGCGTGAAGAACAGCGTGCCGTCGGCGGCCGGGCGCGCCCTGCAGCTGCAGTGCAGCGTCAATCTGATGGCCTGTTACCTGAAGCTAGGCGAGTTTGAGGAGTGCGTCAACGAAGGCTCGGAGGTTCTAAGCTATGACTCGGGCACTGCCAAGGCGTACTACCGAAGGGGTCAAGCGTACAAAGAGCTAGGAAACCTTCAGGCTGCTGTTGCTGACCTGAGTAAAGCCCGTGAAATGACTCCCGAAGATGAAACTGTCGCTCAAGCTCTGACAGAGGCGCAAGAAAAACTTGCGACCGAAGGGGGAGCAGCAAACCTGCCGAAGGGAGTTGTCATTGAAGAAATTGTAGAAGAAGATATTAGTTCGGATCTGTCGAGTGCTCAAACGAATTCTTCTTCTTCTACTGCTACTGAGCATACTGTTTCACAGCCACACAACGGAGCACGAAACTCGACACAATCTAACTCTTCAGAAAGCTTGGTAAATACGTCTCAGGTTGCTTCTTCAGCAAGCGGAACAAACCTTGTTGCTCCAGATTTTGGATCCAATATGCCTGGGATGGTTGGTATGGCGGACCCTGCTATGTGGGAGATGTTTACCTCCATGGTGGAGAACATGAGCCCTGATGAGATGGCAAACATGAGTGGGCTGCTCGGTATCGAGATGTCCAAGGAAGATGCTGCCAACGCTCAACAGGCTATGTCTTCATTCTCTCCACAAGATTTAGAGAAAATGATGAAATGGATCGACAGAGCACAGCGAGGAGTCGAAGCGGCAAGGAAGACGAAGGACTGGCTCCTAGGCAGGAAAGGCTTCATCTTCGCTATCATCATGCTGATCTTGGCGTTCATCCTCCATCGTCTTGGATTCATGGGGTAGATGATGATGGCCTACACATTCGAGAATCGGCAACAAAAAATAATACTCTGTTATTTTTCCTGGGCCTGAAGCGGTAGTGGACGGATGACAACAATGTGGAAGCAATAGTTGAACCTGGGCCTTTCTTGTGCCATTGTTTATTCTTTCAGCATATGTGTTTATAAATTGTACTGCTGTAATAGATTAGAAGTAACTGGCCGAGTGTTTTGACAACATGCACAATCTCACCTTAGCTAGGATCTTGCTTCCTCATACCTACCCCTTATTCTACTGTCAGACTTAGAATCACGACACATATCTTGATCTGGCTAATTTTTTCTTTTGTTTTGGCTTGTCGCAAACAATTCATCCAAGTAAACCTTATGCCATCTACGGCACAAACCTTGATATGGCTAACCATTTCAAACAGTTCGTATGAATCAATTGTATGCCTCGTATCACACACGCGACTCTAATCTAAATCGTGCTCGATTCTCCGCCATCGCACATAAAACCTTTTATTGGTGATGGTTTTATTACGATATCTTTTGCGATTCATGCAACACACACAGTTTGGTCGAAGGGTCTTCAATACATGTGTCACGTTAGGACCATCATGTAGTAGTGAGTGTTGAGGTCGACTGTCGCTGTCAAAACCGGCGGATCTCGGGTAGGGGGTCCCGAACTGTGCGTCTAGGCAGATGGTAAGAGGAGACAAGGGACACGATGTTTTACCCAGGTTCGGGCCCTCTTGATGGAGGTAAAACCCTACGTCCTGCTTGATTGATATTGATGATGTGGGTATTACAAGAGTAGATCTACCACGAGATCAAGGAGGCTAAACCCTAGAAGCTAGCCTATGGTATGATTATTGTTCGTCCTATGGACTAAAGCCATCCGGTTTATATAGACACCGGAGAGGGCTAGGGTTACACAGAGTCGGTTACAATGGTAGGAGATCTACATATGCGTATCGCCAAGCTTGCCTTCCACGCCAAGGAAAGTCCCATCCGGACACGGGACGAAGTCTTCAATCTTGTATCTTCATAGTCTTGGAGTCCGGCCGATGATGATAGTTCGGCTATCCGGACACCCCCTAGTCCAGGACTCCCTCAGTAGCCCCTGAACCAGGCTTCAATGACGACGAGTCCGGCGCGCATATAATGTCTTCGGCATTGCAAGGCGGGTTCCTCCTCCGAATAATTTATAGAAGATTGTGAACACCAGGATAGTGTCCGGCTCTGCAAAATAAATTCCACATACCACCGTAGAGAGAATAATATTTACACAAGTTCAATCTGCTGACGTATTTTGTGGCGTGACGTCACACCACAACCAAGCCTTTACTCGAATCGTTTTTATTATACCACCTCTGCGCGTTTAGCGAAGCGGTTTCCTTGGCACGTCTTGTCGAAGCAGAGATCGTGTTCCCCTTATTCCGGGATTCTCATCAATACGGACGTGGGTAACCCAACCGCGCCCGTTGCCACGCCCCCTCCATCGAAGGCGGGTTCCAAACGGTCACGGGGACGGCTCTTGGTATTCTCCCTCTTTATAATGAGACCAAGGCCCGTTCTTTTTCTTCAATCCTCAATCGAATCCGCCCCTCGCCCCGAGTTCCAACACCCAGGGCTCCAGATTCGGGTACTTTCGACCTTCGACAATGTCCGGCTCCGACCTACGAGGCCGGTGGATGCCCTCCTCCGTCACGGAAGAGGACGTGCTAAAGCTGAGAGACGCCAGGTACTTAACCTATGAGATTTCGCATAGGTTGCCTGCCCAAGGGCAAGTTATTCCTACTCCCGAGCCCGGCGAGAGTGTCGTGTTCGTGTCTCACCTCCGTCGGGGTTTAGGCTTCCCGATGGATCCCTTCGTGAGGGGGCTCATGTTTTACTATGGGCTGGAATTCCATGATTTGGCTCCGGAGTCCATCCTCCACATCTCATCATTCATTGTCGTCTGCGAAGCCTTCCTCCGCACTACCCCTCACTTCGGCTTGTGGCTCAAAACCTTCAACGTGGAGCCGAAGATGATTGAGGGGCGTCAGGCAGAGTGCGGCGGGGCGGTTATAAGCAAGAGGGCCGATGCTCCATGGCCCGAGGGCTCTTTTCAGGAGGAGCTCGGCTTGTGGCAACAGGAGTGGTTCTATATCACCGCTCCCAGGGGCAGCAGGCAGAGGCCGCCGCCCGCCTTTCGCCCGGGCCCTCCACAACGGCTGACGTCATGGGTCAACAAAGGGCTTGACTGGGGGCCGTCCAAAGACGTACCCCTGTTGCAGGGCCGGATTCGAGACCTCCAAGAAAGGGAGATCAATCTGGTCGTAGTGGCACAGGTTATGCTGATTCGGCGCCTTCTGCCCTGCAAACGTCGCCCCCTCCGCCTGTGGGAATTTAATCCGGAGGGACCACGAGCTCTCCAACACTTCATGGGTTTGACACCCGTGGAGATGTACAAACTGTTCTTCGGATCACAAGAGATGCGTCCGGACTTGACCGAGGACGCTGGCCTAAGCTGCAATCGCCCGGATACTCAAGTAAGTAGCCCTGTGTCCGGACACATTGTCCATTTATTTATCATGGGTTTGCCTTTTAACCAGCTATCCCTTGGACAGGAGTGGATAGCGCAAGCAAAACTGATACGGTGTCCGGCCCCCCTCCCTGAGACCACGCCGGATCCCGTGTTAATCAAAATGTTGGAGGTTGCACCTTCGGAGGAGGGCGAAGGGGGGCACAGGGAAACTACCACCTCTGCCAAGGAGGCTTTCAGTAAGGGGGGAATCGAGAATCCCTCCCTCCAGGGGGAGAAGAGGACCGCTTCCGAAGACCCGGAGGCCAAGGCCTCAAAGCGGGGAAAGAAATCTGCACCGGAAGGTCCTGTGCCGGGAAGAGCCCCGGCCGCACAGTCTCCCCAAAGGAATCAGCCCTCCAGCGAGCCGTAAGTAAAAAGGGGGAATTTTGTAATAGGGGACACCCCTACTTTATTTCTAAGGGTAACCGAAGTTTTCACCTTGTAGTTCGGATCTCAGCCCTTCTCAGCAGAGCTCATCTTCGGGGGACCTTCGTCCGGAGATGATGGAGAGCGAAACGCCTCCATCTGCCGCCCCGTCGGGCGGGGCGGACGACCCTGAGGTGTCGTCACGGAGGGTCTCCCCGAGTCCGGCGGGGCCGGGGAGTTCGGCACCCACTGGAGTACGGCCGGTGGAGCTGCAGGATTTGCTCGAGAGGGCGTCTATCTCAGAAGATCACCGCACATTAATGAGTATGGTGATTGAAAGGATCTCATCCGCCGAGAGCGGGTTGCATGAGGCCGTCGGAAGTTTGCTGACGGGGTTTGAGGTACGCAAAAAATGACATACCTTTTGACAGTTTTGCACATGGAGTGCGCCCTGTATAGATAGTAGCCCCTGAGACTTGGTATGCTGTCGAAAGCGACAGCGTGCCGAGGATCATAATCTCAGTTATAGAATGTCGCCTTTCCTATGCAGGTGGCGGAACGTTCGGTGGCCAGCCGGACTGATGGAGTTGCCGAGCTGAAGCGGCAACTCGACGTTGCGGATGCGGACATCGCGCTGGTCAATAAACGACTTGACGAGTCACAAGGTAGGTGGTTTCTCCGCGGTCACCTAGTAAGGGAGCTGATGCCCGTTCCTTACAATTTGTATGCTTGATGCAGATGGTGCCGCTGCTGTGGAAGACCTTCGAGCAGAGCTTGCTCGAGCCAAGGAGCAAGCCAGGAAAAGTGATGCGGCTGCCTCGAAGGCAGCGGAAGAGCTAAAAGCCGAAAAGGCTGCTCACTGCCGAAGCAGGGAGGAGATGGCCGGAATGGCCGTGAAATTAAAAGATGCTACCGACCGCTATGAGGTTCTTGAAAGAGAACGCCGAGCGGAGCAAGAGGACCTGAAGAAGGCCGCCGCCGAAGCCAAGGATGCCCGTTGTGCGATGCGGGCTATGAAGGAGGAACTGCGTCAGGCCGGAGACATTGCGGCTGGAAAGCCCTTTCTGCTGCGTAGGAAGTTCACGGATCCGAAGTATGCTCAGTTGGGCCAATTGTGTGGTGCGTAGGATCCTTATCTGGATTTGGCGGCAAGTGCGGCGGACGCAGTCATGCACTTCCGAAGCCAGAAGGATCACGAAATGGAAGAGCTTTTCTGGTCTCAATTCCATAGTCCGGAGCGTCCACTTCCGTTGACCGATCGGTTGGCTGAGTGGGCTGAGCTGAATAGATTGTCCGGACTTGCCATGACGGATGTGGTGGCTCATCTGTGGCCAGAAAGGCCCAAGCCGGAGAGTTATTTTGGCTTGTTGCAGCAATTCCTTGGGGCGGTGCCGCATATCGAGGCGATGAAGCGGCCGGCATGCATAGAGGGTGCACGGATGGCTCTCGCCCGTGTTAAGACATACTGGGCGGAGATGGATGCCACCGATGTTGCATCCCGGGGTTCGGACAAAAGCCGATTACCCGCCGAGCACTATTTTGAGGAAGTCCTGCAGGGCGCTCGTTTAATAGAGTCGCAGTGCTCGAAAGATGTTATGTTCAAATGACATGTATGATTTATGAGATCATGTTTATAATGTAACGGCTTTTTATACTTGTGCGTTCAAGTATTGAACTATCTCCTGTGCGGCCGTATATGTATGTATAACCTGAAAGATGGCAGTCTTTGGCTTCAGCCCCCACGCACATGGTGCGGGGGTGTTTGCAAAAAAAAGCGCTTTTTCACACTTAATCCAACGTCTTGGTCCTTTGAAGGAGGTGATAGCATAGCAAACTAGGCAACCGGACTATAATGCTTTATCACTTTCACTTAGCCATAGGAGCTCAATGGTGGGGCTACTATATAGCCCCTAGAGGCACCGCGCTCTCCGAACTCGGGGCGCGTATGTGCCTGACCGGGAAGCGGTCCTTCGTCAAAGCGGAGGAATTCTAAACATTCCAGTAGTCGATCGAGTGGTTGACCAGTCTCTCGCTATATCATGACAGTCAGTTTTCGGCTTTCTCTACTGAGGTGCTCGCCCGGCCGAACCGGGGCACAATCGCAGTAGTTCTCCTGGTGCCGCGTTAGCCGATGGAGCGGAACGTAAGGCAGCAAAACACAGGAGCCGGGCAAACCCAACATTTGACCAAAGACATGATTCGGAGCTGATGCATATAAGGCCTAACTCGAGACGCCGAACACTCCCTGAGGTATTCGGTCTTTATGATACCGGGCAGAACAATGCCCTAAGCCCCTAGTGTCCAGGTACGGGCGAGAACTTCTGACGCGGCCGATGCCAAAACGCCAGCCTCCTCCTCGGTTATGGTAGGAAACCGGGGGATGTGTATCAACAAGAGACAGTAAGAAAGGTTTACGCAGGGTCTTAATCTGAAAAGAATCCTTGCAACGGGTCCCTGCTGCACGTCTGCGCCTGTGTCTCCGTTGTGCTGTATCCTGGACGGGTGTAGCACGTGCTTCATCTGTAAAAGAGAAGAACTTAGTTTGGAAAAAATATCGTGCAAAAGATGTATTTAAAATAAAGTATGATTTGGAAGATGAATAAAGTTGAGCTTTATTGGCTCTCATTGTTTATACGTGCAGCCCCTTGTAAAGAGGTATGCGGCTGGGAAGCCCCTTGTTTATTTATGCCGGACTCGCCTAACCGTGTCCGAGGTCTGAATGACCTGTTTTTAGGGGCTTTGACCAGCAAGGTCGGATTAGTGTGTGGCTGTCAAGGCAGTCTCACGTTTTCCGTGGTCGAGGAACACTCGGAGTTACCCTTTAATGAGATTATGCCGCGTGGACCGGGCATTTTAAGCGTAAGAGACGCGTAATGCGGTATTGCGTTAAAGCGGGCGAAAGCTTCGCGTCCCAGTAGTGCTTGATGGCTACTTTTGAATGGGGCGATATGGAAAATGAGCTTTTCGCGACGGAGGTTGTCGGATGAACCGAACACAACCTCTAGTAGTACAGAGCCTGTACAATTGGCGTAAAGGCCTGGCGTCACTCCTTTGAAGGAAGTGCTGCTACGGCGAATTTTGGTAGGGTCTATCCCCATTCTGCGGATGGTGTCCTGGTATAGCAGGTTTATATCGCTGCCGCCATCCATTAGGACTTGTGTGAATTGTAGTCCGTCGATTATGGGATCCAATACCAAAGCAGTCCCTCCTGCGTTTCGAACACTTCTGGAGTAATCCTGATGGTCGAAAGTAATTGGTTTAAACATCCAATTTCGGGACTCTGCTGGGGTGGACCGTGCGGCGCGTGTTTTAGCAGGTGCCGCACTATTTTTCCTTGTTATCACATGAAGTGAGTTCACTGTTTTGACTTCTAGTGGGAAAGTCTTCTGTTTTCCGGCGTGCTGCTTGTGGGGTTCGTCGTCGTCTTCGCTTGGTGTGTCGAGCCCCTTGTGTTCGGCGTTAAGTCGGCCGGACTGCTTGAAGACCCAACAATCTCTGTGGGTATGGTTTGCAGGCTTCCCGGGGGTACTATGGATTTGACATATCCTATCCAAGATTTTGTTTAGGTTGGATAGCTCATCACTGTTGTCCTTAAGAGGCAGTGTTTTATTATTCGGCCGAGAGCTTTTGAACCCGGCGTTGACCGCCGTGCTATTTGGGCCATTTTCCTTATTCCGGCGCTGATCTTTTCTGCGTCGTGATTTCCCATTTCCATCCCTGACCTCGGATGTACTCGGGTCGCTGGTGCTGCATCTTGCCAGCCAGCTATCTTCCCCCGCGCAAAAGCGGGTCATGAGGCTTGTTAGCGCGGCCATTGTTCTTGGTTTTTCCTGGCCGAGGTGTCTGGCGAGCCATTCGTCTCGGACGTTATGCTTAAAGGCTGCTAAGGCTTCGGCGTCCGGACAGTCGACTATTTGGTTCTTTTTGGTGAGGAACCTGTTCCAGAATTTGCGTGCTGACTCTCCGGGCTGTTGAGTTATGTGACTTAAATCGTCTGCATCCGGAGGGCGGACATAAGTCCCCTGAAAATTTGCTCGAAACGCATCCTCGAGCTCTTCCCAACTTCCAATGGTATTTTCTGGGAGGCTTTTGAGCCAATGCCGAGCTGGCCCTTTGAGCTTGAGGGGTAGGTATTTTATGGCATGGAGATCGTCTCCTCTGGCCATATGTATGTGTAGGATATAATCCTCAATCCAGACTCCGGGGTCTGTTGTTCCGTCATATGCCTCTATGTTTACGGGTTTGAATCCCGCTGGAAATTCATGATCCAGTACCTCATCGGTGAAACATAGTGGGTGTGCGGCGCCCCTGTATTTAGGTGTGCCGTTGTCTTCAAACACTCGGCGGGTTGTGTTGCTCCCTGGAGTCTTCTTTTTTGGCCCATAGATGGACCTGACCGGGCCATCCTTTTTGCGAGGATCCTTATGTGGATCGTGTGCCGGCTTGTGTGCGGCGCCGCTTGCCGCTCTTAGCCTGTCATCTGGTCGTCTATCCGGCCAGGCGGCCTCTTTCTTTTTTGACTGTGGGGGCTCTACGGCCTCCTCGTCAAATTCGGGCAACAGCTTGCGCTTCGGGTAGCTCTTTGCCTGGTGACTATCGCCGTATTTATCTGCGGTATTGAGTACTTTGCTCCATCTCATTCTGAGTGCGTCCTCCGCTGTTTTGAGCTTCCGCTTTTGCTTCTTCAAACTTCTTGCAGTGGCGACGAGCCTTTTATGAAGGTTCTTATGCTCCGGTGATGTGTCCGGCGTGAGATCGTCTGGACTGTTGTTTTCGCCGGGGATGGGTTGCTTGTCCAATTCATCCTGTTCGGATGGTTGCTTGGTGGCATGTTCGTCGTCCACTGCTTCGCCCTGCTCTAAGGCTGGGTCAGTATGGGTGCCGTTGTTATCGAGGCGGGACTTCGGGCGGCGCTTGCGTCGCCGTTTTGGTTGTTTGTCGGGGGAGTTGTCCTTCGCCACGTCCCGTTGTTCCTCGTTATCGCTTCCTTTTGGTGTATCCACCATGTATACGTCGTGAGTTGAGGTGGCTTTCCAGTGCCCAGTAGGCGCTGGTTCTTGGTCGTCTCCGGCATCGTCGTCCATACCGTCGATGTCTTCGGAGTCGAAGTCTAGCATGTCGGTTAGATCGTCGACAGTGGCTACTAAGTGGGTGGTGGGTGGGCCTTGAATTTCTTCGTCGTCCGCATCCCAACCGTCCTGACCGCAGTCCGGCCAGGTCTCTCCTGATAACGAGAGATACTTTAGCGAACTCAGGATGTCGCCGAAAGGTGAGTGTTGAAAGATGTCCGCAGCGGTGAACTCCATGATCGGCGCCCAATCGGATTCGATTGGAGGGGGCGCGGGAGGTTCGGAGTCCGGCGAGGAGTCCGGCACCTCGGAGTCACGAGCTTCACAAGGGATAAGGTCAGTATTCGGCTCCATCGCCGTAGAGGTTGCAGCCCCCGAGGCGGTGTCTAGCCACCCGTCCTCGATCTGCGCAGCCGGCTCCGAATTGAGGGTCGGAGCGGACTCGTGTGCGGCCTCCAGGGCACTGTCCGGCTGCAGAGCTAAATCATGCCCATCGTGACAGTGCGGCGCGCTCGGCTGTGGCTCGAATCCATCGAAGATCAAGTCTCCGCGGATGTCAGCCGTGAAGTTCAAACTTCCAAATCTGACCTGACGGCCAGGGGCGTAGCTTTTGATCTGCTCCAGATGGCCAAGCGAATTGGCCCGCAGTGCAAAGCCGCCGAATACGAAGATCTGTCCGGGGAGAAAAGTCTCACCCTGGACTGCGTCGTTGTTGATGATCGAAGAAGCCATCGAGCCTATCGGTGACGACACAGAGGAACTCTCAATGAAAGCACCAATGTCGGTGTCAAAACCGGCGGATCTCGGGTAGGGGTCCCGAACTGTGTGTCTAGGCGGATGGTAACAAGAGACAAGGGACACGATGTTTTACCCAGGTTCGGGCCCTCTTGATGGAGGTAAAACCCTACGTCCTGCTTGATTGATATTGATGATGTGGGTATTACAAGAGTAGATCTACCACGAGATCAAGGAGGCTAAACCCTAGAAGCTAGCCTATGGTATGATTGTTGTTCGTCCTATGGACTAGAGCCATCCGGTTTATATAGACACCGGAGAGGGCTAGGGTTACACAGAGTCGGTTAAAATGGTAGGAGATCTACATATCCGTATCGCCAAGCTTGCCTTCCATGCCAAGGAAAGTCCCATCCGGACACGGGACGAAGTCTTCAATCTTGTATCTTCATAGTCTTGGAGTCCGGACGATGATGATAGTTCGGCTATCCGGACACCCCCTAGTCCAGGACTCCCTCATCGACCAACATCTCGATCGCACAAGCCATCTGTGAATAGGCCTTGGGAACGATCGAGAAGAACTTGCGGACCACAGCGGGCTCGTCGATGTTGTCACGGAGCAACTCATGTCGAGTAACTAGAGAGTATAGGTGCATATTGAAGTCATTGATGCTCTCGTCATTATTGAACTTGATCGCCTCATACAGCCGACGGAGAGACGTTGCCTTGGCTTCGCGCATGCAGCTCACACTGAGCCGCATTGTCTTGATCGTGCCCCGGGCATCCTTGGTCGTGGCCTTCATGACGTGCGTGGATACCATCTCTGACGGCATCGATCACAGCAGGCACTCCATTGTCGTGTGATCTGTGTCGAAGTCTGTTGTCCCATCGTTGATGGCGACCCAGAGCTGGCGCACCTCTAGCCCGACTTGCATCAGGAGGGTCCAAGCAGCTTAATTGGTGCGCGCGAGTATAGGACGCGTGCCACCGGTGTTGCGCACGCTGGTGAACAACCACAGCGCTGCCGCTGTTTTCCGTCTCTGTCTCGCTCTTCTTAGGGCTGCTAAGTCCCGTTATCCTCATAGGCGATCGAGCAATAGGGCTCTGGTATCAAATGTGGGACGGACCCCTCCCTGTGGTTCACCGGCAATCACTAGAACGGAGGAAGAGAGAGCACATGAGAGAGAGAGAGAGAGAGAGAGAGAGAGTGTGTGTGTGTGTGTGTGTGTTTTGCGTCGCGTTCAACCTGCAACTTTTCTGCCTCTTTTCCTTTTATTCAGATAATAGAAACTCTAACATAAAATGGAAAAACTGGCCATGATCTGGGTAATGAACACCGCCATCCCAGCGCTCCCCACTCGTCACCTGCCATGCCGCCGTGACCGTTGCATCATGCAATCCCACGATCGGGTGAAAGCGTCAAGAGATTCTAACTAACTCGGCCGAGTCGTCGCTCAGCTTATTTCTTGCTAACTTAATTGAAGAAAGGTTCTACTGTCTAAACTGACGAAACTGGCGAAAGTTCACACCTAAGCTTGACGAAACTGAACCGATGTTTAACTGCAACAGTTGTTGTATCAAGCTACTGCAAGCCTATGTTTGCTGATAGTGCAACTAAACGGATAGCTTATGATCTAAATAACAACTGGTTTTGTTTTTCTCATAAGTTTTTCCTATTATAAATTTGCCTTATGTTAGAGCAATCTAAGCTTATGTCTGGCGGCAGTTTGTGTTAGTTGTTCGCACTCACGCAAACGGATCATGTATTGAACTTCTCAGAAGTACTAATCATTTGGCATTTTATAGAAACATGAATGGTACATGTGAAACCTTTTAGAATCTAGGATAATATCTCAGCTAAATAGTAAAAGCAAAATAAAAAAGAAACTTCAAATGAACCATTTGAAACCAAACTGAAACACCAAGGAAACTACATAGAAAACTGTCATGAAACCTTTTTGAAAACAAGATTAAATCCGTCAAATATAATTAATCTGAAACCCAAAATGAATACCATTAAACATTTTGGACCAAATCTGTCCTATTTCACTGATGTTTGACATAGGCTTTCGTATACCATGCCCCATGGAAATATAACGTACTGGATGTTTATAATTCTTAGCTGACTCTTGCATCAATTAATGCAGGTTGTCATGCTTTTTGGAGAAGATGGTTAGGGCAGTCCAGTGCTCCGACTTGGACTATATCTTAGGCAGGACACCATTCAGTTTCTTATGATGTGGCACCATATTTAGTGTGGAAATAGATGTTACCATATCTTATTCTAGATATAGTTCTTTGCATCAAAACCAAGATATAACACATTTCTTTTCTCTCTCAAAACACATTAAATAAGATCTCTTTTAGGTACAACAAATAATAATAATAAGATACACCATATAACGCGTCAAAAAAGAAGATACACCATATAAGCTAAATATTGGAGTACATTACAATGCATTGGATGGGCTATATCTAAGTGTTATTTAAATATGATATTTTTTTTGCGGGGTTAATGCATATGATATTATAGTCTAACATATATAAAATGCAGTTGGAGTACCCTTATGCAGTTCCTCGTATTTGGATAAGCACGTAATTATTGCAATTAAGCACGAAATTATCGAATAATTAATTGTTTGCATATAATTTCTACTCCCGGGGGACAGCGGAAGAGCCATAAATAGACGAAATCCAGATTTTTGGACCCCAGTTCCCTTGAGTGAACTGAGCTGGCTGCGCAGATCACGAACCTAACTTGATCGCCATGGCTGGTCCTACGTTGATAAACTGCCTGCTCGCCGTCTCTCTCCTCTCCTCCGTTGCGGACGCGCAGCTCTCGACGACTTTCTACTCCAGGTCCTGCCCCAGCCTGGAGAACACCGTGTGGATGGTGATGAAACAGGCCGTCGTCAAAGACCGGCGGATGGGCGCGTCGCTTCTGAGGCTCTTCTTCCACGACTGCTTCGTCCAGGTGATGACTCCTCAGCGTCGCACTTGACTGTAAAGTCTATACCTCACAGTTCGTATGATAATTCTGACATGCATGTACTGCTGCAGGGCTGTGACGGCTCGGTTCTTCTCGACGCCGGCGGCGAGAAGGCCGCCGGCCCGAACGCCAACTCCCTGCGCGGCTTCGAGGTCATCGATGCCATCAAGGCGCGTGTGGAGGCCGCGTGCCCCGGCGTCGTCTCCTGCGCCGACATCCTCGCGCTCGCGGCGCGCGACGGAACGTTCCTGGTGCGTGCCGGCCGGCCAAACTTAGCCATCGACTCCCGGGGTACTCTGCTCATTGCAACTTACTAACTTTCATTTTTAGAATCTTATTATTGATGTGTCTGTTTTGTTTGAAGCTCCACGGACCGACCTGGCCAGTGCCGCTCGGCCGGCGCGACTCGACGACGGCGAGCCAGTCCCTCGCCAACAATAACCTTCCCTCGGTGAACTCCAGCCTCGCCACGCTCATCTCCATGTTCGCGAGGCAAGGGCTCTCGCCGACCGACATGACGGCGCTGTCCGGCGCGCACACCATCGGCCAGGCCCGGTGCACCACCTTCCGCGACCGCATCTACGGCAACTCCAACATCGACGCGACCTTCGCGAAGCGGCAGCAGCGGACCTGCCCCCTCTCCGGCGCGGACAACAACCTGGCGCCCTTGGACGTGCAGACCCTGAGGGCATTCGACACCGCCTACTACCAGAACCTCATGGCTCACCGCGGCCTGTTCCGCTCCGACCAGGAGCTCTTCAGCGGAGGGTCGCAGGACGCGCTGGTGCGGCAGTACAGCGCCAACCCCGCACTCTTCCGGAGCGACTTCGTCAAGGCGATGGTGAAGATGGGCAACATTAATCCTCTCACCGGCACCGCCGGCCAGGTCAGGAGAAACTGCAGATTCGTCAACAGCTAGATGAAGAGCCGAGAAGATGCAACGGAACCTCTCCAATGTTGCATCGTAGCAAAACATAGTATACCATGTGTAGTATCCATCTTTCGAAAAACACAAGAAGTGATGCATTCATACAATCGCAACAATTGCATATTCAAATCGCCCTTTGGTTTAGACTATTTGATGGTCATGATTTTACAGACAAGCTCTTTTAAGATGGTCCCAAGTGATACGAGTCATCTGTTTTTGTTACTCCCTCCGTTCATAAATATAGGTCTTTTTAGAGATTTTTAATATAAACTACATACGGATATACATAGACATATTTTAGAGTGTACATTCATTCATTTGCTCCGTATATAGTTCATATTGAAATCTCTAAAAAGACTTATACGTATTTAGGAACGGAGGGAATAATATAGCGGCTAAATATTAGTATTAGTACCTCTGATATAATAACAAAGAAAACTATTTTCTGGTTAAAGCACATAAGTAAATATTAAAATTATAATAATACTAGTAGTTAACAATATCTCTATTTCTATTTTTGGTTTCATTACTAGCTCACCATGCATGTACTTATTCTATTTGTTGACACTTGGCATATGCTAGTAGCCTAGTACTACCTCCGTTCCAAAATAGATGACTCAACTTTGTACTAACTTTAGTACAAAGTTGGGTTACTAACTTTAGTACAAAATTGGGTTACTAACTTTAGTACAAAGTTGGGTCATCTATTTTAAAACGGAGGGAGTATTAATTATTTATGAATTTTAGATAGAACTCGTCATTTTTCTAGAATACATGTACAGTGTATCATATAAAAATTGTGTGCAAGTATGTGGAGTATTTTTTCACAGAATATTTATTTTTGTGACAGAATATATTTTAACCATTACTTACTTATAGAATTTGGAAAAGATGGGTTTATACCATTTTAACACTTAAATATATGGTATCACACGCGTGTCTTACGAATTAAAAAATAAGTCTGGACATTTTTTTTCTAATAAAATTGTCCAAGTATATATGTTGTACAAACTTATCATGTAATGAAAGGAAAGATAATCATTTTTTAAAATAAATGCATGTATGTGTTGTATATTGTACAACGAACCAACCATATATAGTGCACAGAAAATTTTCCATATTTAGAAAGCGTGGACATTAAATTTGTCAAAAATAATGCTTTCAGTTTGCCCTTGATCAATCGACGACTGGGGTCCAATTCCTCACTTACCTCTTTTTCTTTTGAACATCAGTACAGACACAAACGATCGTATACACGCGCATACACTCACCCGTATGAATGCACACAGGCACACACTACCTCTTATGGTGTAAGAGGGAGCATATTAAAATCTCCTCAGACAGGCGAAAGACAACAATGTTAGTATCTCGTTTCAATATTGATATCTCTCTTTATTGCGACTATAATCTTTATCATATTTAATAATTATTGCTACCAACACTTAAAAGATTTCCATGTATATTTTAAAGGTGGTATTTTAATGACTTACAATTAATACATCCATCCGAATATTTTGAAGATTTTCCATATAAACATGCCATGCTGGTATGATCATCATCATAAATGCTGAAAAGCAAAATGTGACCATCTGTTTATATTACAATGAATATTTTATGGGGCTCATTTACCAGAGATTATTATTGGAATGGCATGGATGTTGATTTAGAAATCTCTTCAGAACTCATAACAAGACTTGGAGGATCTTGCCAAAATATGCCCAAATGCTCTGAACTGAAAGGCGAATAAAGTGCAAGGTTCTAACCAAAGATGGTTCGAAGGATCCGGATGACACTCAGTAAGCTGCAGCCTCCACTTCGAAGGTTCTGAATGGCATATAGTTGAAGGCTCCGAATGGTACAAGATTCAGCATGGAAAAGATTTGAAGGCTCTCAATGGAATTTGGCTGGAGATTTCGACCACTTGAAAAACAGAGAGATATAGGGTAGGAAGTATGAAAAATTTAAGGGTTTTAGAGTTTGATATTCAAGCACTTTGTAAGAAAAGCTTCACCTCACAACCCTTAATCCCATTTTGAATGCATCAACATAGTTATGGAATTGAACTTATCTTGGATCACAAAAAGCTATGAAATGATCCTTAATCTTGCCAACACTTGATCCATAAGAGTTGAAGGAAACAGAAATAAGTGTTTTTTTGCGAAAATAAACACAGAAAAGTGTTTAGCATATGAAATGTATTTTTTACACAACCATATTAATATGGGTAGGTAAATTATGGGCTAACATACCACATTAATAAGTGAACCCTCCCTCCATTTCTAAATATAAGTTTTTTTAAAAGAATTCAACACAAACTACATACGGATGTATATAGACATATTTTATAGTGTAGGTTCACTCATTTTGCTCTGTATTAGTCCATTATTGGAATCGCTAAAAAGACTTGTATTTATGAATGGTGGTCGAATATTTGTGCCCTGTTAGTGTAATTAATTATCTGCTTCTGTTAAGAATGACCAATGTGATATCTCAAAAGAAAAAAGGAATGACCAATGTCCTCACAAGAAAAGAAAAAACTAATGAACATGCTCCCTCTCTTGCCAGCTTACCAGGCTACCAGCGTCCTGGCCTTTGCCACTTTGTATTTTATTTTAGTTTTTGAGAAATTTGCCGCTTTGGTCTAGAGAGCCATCAACGTAGCAGACTTTACGAAAAAAAAAAACAGCAGGCTACAACGCGGGAGGGTTCAGAGCCGCTTTCGGATGAGCGGCGCTAAGCGTACGGCGTTTCCGCTACGATTTTCTATACGACAGACGATCGAAGCCATCCATCCATGGAATCGGCCAGCAATCAAGCCAGCTGCGAGTCGGACTACGCTTTCGTCTCCCCTCCCAAACCCCCATCAATAAATTGCAGCGAGAGCTCAGGAACCAACCGCCAAACCAGAAGCGACGGGAAAGAGAAGAACAAGGCGAGAGAGACCATAGTTGCCATGTTTTCGGTACGGTGGGAACGAGGAACGGGAACGGGGGATGAGAGTCGGAGGCTGGAAAAAATAGGGTACAGCGGGGGTATACATCTCTAGAACGATTTTTCTAAAGCGGAAACACGATCCAATCAATTCCGGTACGATGAATCCGGTACGGTACCATGGAATGAGGAACGTGAATCGTCGATCCATGAAGACTAAAATAAATCATTTCCTTCCTAATGAAAAATTTATTAGCAGCCTTGGAGTAATTGGAGAGCAGAAGAAGGAGTTATTTAGGGGATTGGAAAAGAACAGGTAGAGAGTAAAAACGAGGAGTTCGTGATTGATATGGTTGACCTTTTGCTTACTCAATCGATTCAAGATTCAAGACTGTTGAGTTGCTGAACCTGAATCGACGATCCGGCTGCGGAAACGCCGAATCCGCATCGAATCTTACCGAATCGACCCTCGTTCCCGAATCTGATTCTGGGTCGATGAATCCGGATCGAGGGACGGCCCACCGTTCCCCGTTTCCGGCTACTTTGAGAGAGACGCACACGATCAGAGACCCAATTCCCAAACCCGCGAGCTCCCGGACGCTGCTTCGTCCTCGCGTCGACCCGTCCATCGGCGACGTCTTGGATCTACCTGTCGGGATCGCCATGATGAACCCGGAGATGATGAAGGTGGCGGCGGAGCAGATGCGACGCATACCCGCCGGCGACCTCGCCAGGATGCAGCGGCAGCTCATGTCCAACCCGGGCCTGCTGAAGCTCGCAACCGAGAGCATGAAGAAAATGACGGCCGACGACTTCAAGCTCGCCGCCGAGCGCCTGAACCACGCAAGACCAGAGGAGATGCTCGACATGACCGAGAAAATCGCCAAGGCCAGGCCCGAGGAGCTCGCCGCGATGAAGGCGCAAGCCGACACTCAGGCGTCGTCCGCGATATCCGCCGCCAGGATGCTGAAGCGGCAGGGAAACCAGTTCCATGGCCGTGGGCAGTACGCCGATGCCGCCGCCAAGTACAAGCTCGCCAGGGACAGCGTGAAGAACAGTGTGCCGTCGGCGGCCGGGCGCGCTCTGCAGCTGCAGTGCAGCATTAATCTGATGGCTTGTTACCTGAAATTAGGCGAGTTTGAGGAGTGCATCAATGAAGGCTCGTAGGTTCTAAGCTATGACACGGGCACTGCCAACGCGTACTACCGAAGGGGTCAGGCGTACAAAGAGCTGGGAAACCTCCAGGCTGCTGTTGCTGACCTGAGTAAAGCCCGTGAGATGTCTCCGGACGACGAAACTGTCGCTCAAGCTCTCGCAGAGGCAGAAGAAAAACTTGCGACGGAAGGGGAACAACAAACCTGCCAAAGGGAGTTGTTTTTTTTTTTTGCGACAGAAAGAGAGTTTTATTCCATAATCACGGGGTTACAATCGAGAGGCACCAACTCCTCAATACAAGGTGGGCTCCTTCCCAGCCATACAGCAGTAGTAAACTCCGTACGACTATACAATGCCAACCGATGTGCTACCCTATTCTGCTCACGCTTTATTTTTGATGGAACAAACTCCCGATCCTGAAGATGACGCTTGATCTCTAGTACCAAATGCCCATACACCGACCTGGACATACTATCCCCGGTCATTGCAGCTAATGCCGTTGATGATTGAACCACAATTGGCAAGGATGTGTGCTGCAGGGCCAAGGCCATACCCTGCATTATTGCATGTAACTCTGCTTCCAGCGTGTCATTACAATTGAAGATACATCTGTAAGCCGCGGAGATCACCCCACCCTCATGGTTCCGAAGTATCATTCCTGCTGCCGCCGACCCGTCCTCTTGCATGAAGGCGCCATCGACCAAAAGTGCAGACCAGCCCGTGGGTGGCCGCGGCCATTTCAGAGGTACTGGCGGAGCGGGTACCCCGGCGTTTGCACCCCGGACCGCTGGCATCTTCCCCTTGAGGATATCCTCCGTGGAAAAGGTACCACACAGGCTCAAGGAGTTCATATAGCTTTGAAGGTAATTCGACGTTGCCGTTACGGGCGGCTCATCCTTTCCGTGTATAAGGTCCATTCGAAGCGACCAAATCCTCCATAACAACATGATCGTGCAATCCCGCATGTTATCATCGCAATTTGCCAGGACGTTTAAGAGCCATTCCTTCCCAGTATCATGGAGCAGCTCCTTGCTCGGTAGACGCCAAACAAATCTCATTTGATCCCATATCCTCTGCGCATGCTCACAGGACACAAGCGCATGAAAACTAGTTTCCTTTTCTCGGCCACACACCCGACAGCCATCTCTAGTAGATATGTGACGATACTTCTTGCATTCGTTCGTAGCCAACGCTCCAGAGACAACCTTCCAGGCCATAATCCGCATCTTTAGCGGGATTTTGGAGCCCCAAATCCGCTGCCAAATGGGTCTCTGACCTGACGCATTACTGCTTGATGAGCTGAGCCTCATGGAATGCTGGACTGCCGTTGCTAGATGATAGGCACTCCGCACCGTGAATTGTCCAGACCGCTCCGGGGCCCAATCAAAGAAATCCTGCCCGTTTCTTGGAGATGTGTGTATCTTCACTATCTCCCTAACATCCATATCCCAAAAGTACTCCCTGAGCCTTTCGACATCCCATGCTCCATGCTCATTCAGAAAATCAGCCACCCGATTATATCGACAGTTCCTCTTAGGAGTAATTGGTCTGAAATTGTGACCCCGAGGAATCCAAGCATCTCTCCAAGTTTTTATCATTGCGCCGTTACCAACGCGCCATATAATGCCCTTTTTCACCAAATCAAGACCATGAACAATACCCTTCCAGACCGCTGAACTGTTCGTCGAGAAAACAGTGTCAAGTAAACTTCCCCTAGGGTAATATTTGGCCTTAAGTAATCTCGCACAAAGGCTATCTGGGCTATCCAAGAGGCGCCAAGCCTGCTTGGCCAGCAGGGCTTGGTTAAACGCCGTCATGTCTCGGAATCCCATGCCCCCCATTGCTTTGGGTAGCATCATCCTTTCCCAGCTTAACCATGCCATCTTTCTTTTACCATTTTCCACGCCCCACCAATATTGCCGCATCATCTTGGTAAGATCATCACACACTGACGTCGGCAATTTGAACACACTCATTACATAGGTGGGAATTGCCTGAGACACTGCCTTGATCAGAATCTCTTTATTTCCAACCGAGATATATTGTTCACTCCAATCAATAAGAATTTTCCTCAATCTATCTTGCAATGTCTCAAATTGCCCCTTGTGCACTCTCCCTTCCGGGACTGGGAGTCCAAGATACTTTGGTTTGAAAACCTGCTGCGTCACCTCCAATATATTCTTGATCTCATCCACGACTTGCCCACCGCAGTTGTCAGAAAAAAGGATGGAACACTTCTCGGGGTTTATAAGTTGACCCGTCGCCGAGGAATAAGTGTTCAACAAACCCTTAACAACATCCGCTTGCTGGCCTGAAGCTTCAAAAAATAGCAATGTATCATCCGCAAAGAGGAGATGAGAAATCACCGGTGCACCCCGACAGATGCTCACCCCGTTCAAGCTACCTTCACTCACTGATTTAGATAGAAGAGTAGATAACGCATCAGCAACAAAGAGAAACAAGAACGGAGACAATGGGTCACCTTGACAAAGGCCACGCGAAGGTGAGAAAACCTCCAGTAGTTTCCCATTCAGTTTAACCGAATACCGGACAGATTTAATGCAAGACATTATCCAAGCGATCCACTGCTCCGAGAAGCCCCATCTACAGAGGGCCTTCTCTAGAAAGTCCCAGTCGACCCGATCATACGCCTTTGAGAGATCGAGTTTGTACGCACATGCCGCCCGACTGGTGTTCTTCACAAATTGTATGTGATGGATGCACTCAAAAGCAATAATAGAATTATCCGAGATGAGCCGGCCCGGAATAAAAGCACTTTGATTCTCAGAAATCAACTCCGACAAACAAGGCCGGAGCCGGTTAACCAAACATTTAGATACCAACTTGTAAATAACATTGCAGAGGCTGATCGGCCTAAAGTCTTTGAGCTCCTTGGGGTAAGGAACTTTCGGGATGAGGACGATCGCCGTATCATTTACCCCTTCTGGCATGGTGCCAGTGTAACGCCCCGGATTTGATGCGCCAGGTGCCGCCAGTTATTCGCTGTCTTTGCCATGTCATTTTCTTGCGTGTTGCATTTTATCATGTCATCATGTGCATTTCATTTTGCATACGTGTTCGTCTCATGCATCCGAGCATTTTCCCCGTTGTCTGTTTTGCAATCCGGCGCTCCTATGCCCTCCGGTGTCCCCCTCTTCTCTTTTTTCATGTGCGGGTGTTAAACTTTCTCGGAATGGCCCGGGGCTTGCCAAGTGGCCTTGGTATACCACCGGTAGACCACCTGTCAAGTTTCGTGCCATTTGGAGTTCGTTTGGTACTCCAACGGTTAACCGGGTAACCGTAAAAGCCTCCTTCTCTTTGCAGCCCAACATCCCTTCCAAAGTGGCCCAAAACCCATCCAACTCCCCTCCATGCTCTCGGTCGTTCGATCACGATCGCGTGGCCGAAAACCGCTCCCCATTTGGACTCTCCTAACTCCCTCTACCTATATATTAGCCCCATCCCCCGAAATCTCGGGCAAACCCTAGATCAAACTCCACCCGCCGCCGCCGGACAAAAATCCGGGCAGCGGACATGTCCGCACCGCCGCCCTCCGCCAATCGGCGTCCGCCACGTGGCCCCCAGCCACCCGCGCGCCGCCGCCGGCCCGCAGGCCCAGCGCCGGCCCCCGCGGCCCGTCGCCTCGCTCGCCGCCGCGCCCCGCGGCCCGTCGCCCCGCCGCCGCCGCTCGGGTCCCCGCGACCGTCCGCCGCCTCCGGTGGCCCCGCCGCCGCCTCGCCGTCCGTCCGGCCTCCGTCGCGCCGCGCCGGCCGGCCTCCTCGCCGCACCGTGCCTCGGCCCCGCCCCTGCCGCCCTTCTCCGCCTCCCCGCGGTGCCGCCCTGCCGCCGGCCCGCGCCGCCGGTGCCGCCCTGCCGCCGCATGGCGCCGGCCTCACCCCGCGCCGCCGGGACCTCCTCCATCTCCCCGGCCAGATCCGGCCTGGCCGCGGCCGGATCCGCCCCTCTCCGGTCGCCCCGGCCCCGTCTTCCCCGCCTCCGGCCCCGTCCGCTCCGGCGAGGTCCGGCCGACCTCGGGAGTTGCGCCCGATCCAGATCCATTTCGGAGGTTGACCCCAATTCCTCTAAGTCCCAGATTTCTGTAATTTTCATGCCATGTTCATCATGCCTTATCTTTGCATCCGTAGCTCCGTTTCGTGTGTGTAATATGTCAAATTGTTCGCCTCGACGAGTACATCATTTCATTCCATTGCATCATATTCATTTGAGGTCATATAGATGCCTGAATCATTGTTGTGAGAGTGCTTCATGATGTTTTCTGTTGTCTGTTAACAGAACGAGCTCTTTTGTCATTTTTGCCATGATTGATGTGTGCATCCTATGAGATTGATGTCTACATGTGTTTTGAACTATGCTATGTCTTCTTTACAGAGGTGTTTACCATATATTTTTGTGATCAATGTGGTGACTAGCACAAGCATGCAAACTAGGCATCGTGATGTTGCCGATTTTAGTCCCTGTTCTGATGTTATTTTGATGTCATGTAAACTTGATGCTACAGAGAGATCCATGCATATTTTGAGATACTTCAGTAAGAGTGTTTTGAACATGTGGTTGTTGTCTATCCATTCATGCCCTTGGTTGCAATTATGGAGTAGCCTAGCATGTCATTTGAGTGCTCTACTTTTGCTTCAAAATGTTTCCTGGCAGATTGTTTACATATTCAATTTGGCCAAGCTTGCTATAGTTGATTCTTGCATGCTATGGACTTGTTCTTAACTTGGTTTGTTACACAAACATGTCTTCTTGATGATGCTATGCTTATCTTGTCATGCAATGACTTGTGGTGAGTGTATCGAGCTTGTTAAGTAGTGTTCATGATGTTGCTGTTTTGCTAGGCTGAATCTGTTATTTCGTGATGCTATATAAACATGTTGCTACTAATCATTCTATGCATAATCTGGAGATGTTATATAAACATGTTTTGATCTACATGTCATCCTCTAACCATACATGCCCCTGGTTGCATTTATAACTTGCTGTAGCTTGTTCATATCTTGCTCCAAAGTTGCTTGAAAATGTTGTTGTCAGCCTGTTAACATTAAGTTCACTTGTTTCCATGTGTTTTGCTAGTGATCCATATACCCTATGACCTTGACCTTGCCATGCTTAGCTTCACAAACATGTCTTCTTACTGTTGTTTGCCTTGCCATGCCATGTATTGACCTGTAGTGAGTTGCACAAGCTCATTTACATGCCTCCATAATTATGTTCCTGCCATGTATGAATCTGTAATATAACTTGATATGTTTACGTGGGTGCCATCATATTTTCTTATCCTTTTTGGCTTATGGTCACTAAGGGACTTTTAATCTATGCATTTAGTAGATTCATGCCATGCCTTTGTTTGCCATTATAAGTTCCTGTAACATGTTGTTTGATAGCTCTAAACATTGCATCGTGATGTTATTTTCTGCGAAGTCTGAAATTGTTATTACTTGCAATCTTACCATGTGTGTTTGAGCATGTTCTAGTGATTTCTAGAGATAGCTCAGTGTTCATGTTTTGTTGTGCTTTACATGTACATCATGTCCATGCCTTTTGTTTTCTTGTTGAGGTCCTGTAGCATATTGTTTTGATGCTTGCAATATGCCTAGTTGCTGTTTCGGACAGCTTGTTTTTTAAACTTGTATAGAGTGTGTGTTGAACCGTTGCTCCGTTTTGAGTGTGCTCTATATGGAACTTGCTTAGAATTGCATGTAGCTTCATATTATCATGTTGCATCCATGTTTTGAGGTGTTTGCTTGATGTTTGAGTGCATTTTGCATCAATGCCATGTTTGACTTATTTTGCTCATATCTTCTAGGCCGTAGCTCCGAACTAAATGAACTTTATATGTAACTTGACTAGAATCTCGTGTAGGTCATCTTTGTGCATCTTAACTTGCTGTTTAACAACTTGAACATAAGGTTTATCCAGATCTGGACCAACTTCGAAATTTGCATATGAGGACTTACCGGAATTGTTATATGATGTTTCCGGCCTCATTTAAACTTGCCTTAGTGTGTTGCTCTTGTTTGCATCATCTCTTGCCATGAGTAGCTTCATGTAGCTTTGTCATGCATCATGCTTGTTGTGCATCATGTCTTGTTCATGTGTGGTGTGTTTACCTATGTTGTGTGCTTCTTTTCGATAGTTCCTGTTTTGTTGCGATCGTGAGGATTCGCTCGTCTCCGGTTGGTTCGGCTTCATCCGTTCATCTTCTTTATGGACTCGTTCTTCTTCCTTGCGGGATTTCAGGCAAGATGACCGCTACCCTGGATCTCACTACTATCGTTTCTATGCTAGTTGCTTCGTTCTATCGCTATGTTGCGCTACCTATCACCTGTTTATTCAAGCCATCCCATATTGCCATGAACCTCTAACCTTTGACATCTTTCCTATGCAAACCATTGCTTGGCTATGTTACCGCTTTTGCTCAGCCCCTCTTATAGCGTTGCTAGTTGCAGGTGAAGTTGAAGATTGCTCCATGGTGGACAGGATTTTGGTTGGGATATCACAATATCTCTTATATTATTAATGCATCTATATACTTGGTAAAGGGTGGAAGACTCGGCCTTTTGCCTAGTGTTTTGTTCCACTCTTGCCGCCCTAGTTTTCGTCATACCGGTGTTATGTTCCCGGATTTTGCGTTCCTTACGCGGTCGGGTGATTTATGGGACCCCCTTGACAGTTCGCTTTGAATAAAACTCCTCCAGCAAGGCCCAACCTTGGTTTTACCATTTGCCTCACCACCACCTATCCCTTTCCCTTGGGTCGGCCAACCCGAGGGTCATCTTTATTTTAGCCCCCCCGGGCCAGTGCTTGTCTAAGTGTTGGTCCGAACCGGGCAGACTGCGGGGCCACCTCGGGGCAACTCGAGGGCTGGTTTTACTTGTAGGCTGACCTATCCGGTGTTGCCCTGAGAACGAGATATGTGCAGCTCCTATCGGGATTGTCGGCGCATCGGGCGGCTTTGCTGGTCTTGTTTTACCATTGTCGAAATGTCTTGTAAACTGGGATTCCGAGTCTGATCGGGTCTTCCTGGGAGAAGGTCTATTCCTTCGTTGATCGTGAGAGCTTGTCATGGGCTAAGTTGGGACACCCCTGCAGGGTATAATCTTTTGAAAGCCGTGCCTGCGGTTATAGGCAGATGGGAATTTGTTAAGGTCCGGTTGTAGATAACTTGACACCAGATCCGAATTAAAACGCATCAACCGTGTGTGTAGCCGTGATGGTCTCTTTTCGGCGGAGTCCGGGAAGTGAACACGGTTTCTAGGTTATGTTTGACGTAAGTAGGAGTTCAGGATCACTTCTTGATCATTACTAGTTGACGACCGTTCTGCTTGCTCTCTTCTCGCTCTTATTTGCGTATGTTAGCCATCATATATGCTTAGTCGCTGCTGCTGCCTCACCACTTTACCCCTTCCATTACTTTTAAGCTTTGCTAGTCTTGATACCCATGGTAATGGGATTGCTGAGTCCTCGTGGCTCACAGATTACTACAACAACAGTTGCAGGTACAGGTTATGCGATGATCATGACGCGAGAGCGATGCTTGCTTGCGTTGAGTTCTTCTTCTGCTTCTTCGATCAGGGGATAGGTTCCAGGTCGGCAGCCTGGGCTAGCAGGGTGGATGTCGTTTGAGTTTTTGTTTGTGATTCATCCGTAGTCGGATGATGCTCTGATGTATTATGATGTTGTATTCGTGTGGCATTGTATGCCTCTTGTATGTATCCCCATCTATTATGTAATGTTGATGTAATGTTATCCACCTTGCAAAAGCGTTTCAATATGCGGGTCTATCCTTGGTGGGACCTTCGAGTTCCTTTTGGATAGGGCCGCATATTGGGCGTGACAGCCAGAGACAAAAAACTCCAACACAGCAGCTGTAATTTCAGATTTTAGAGCTGCCCAATTCCGTTGATAGAACCTAGCCGGGAAGCCATCTGTGCCCGGAGCTTTAAGCGGGCCAATTTGAAATAGCGCATTCGAAACTTCCTCCTCAGTAAATGGCGCACATAACATGGCGTTCATCTGATCAGTCACCTTAGGCCCAATAGCCTCAAGAACAACATCGGGATGGAGAGTCGGGTCCTTCGTATACACTTCCTTGAAATAGGAAGTAGCCATGCGTTCCATGTCCGATGGAGAGGAGCACCATGGTCCATCAGTTCGCCGCAGTCTCTGTATGTAGTTCCTCCATGCTCGCCACATAGCTCGCTTATGCAAATATGTCGTATTTCGTTCTCCCTCCTTCAGCCACGTAATACGCGACCGCTGTAACCACATCATTTCTTCCCTATATAGCATCTCATCGAGTTGAGCCATCTTCTGGCGAATCAACGACCGATCCGCATCTCGAAGCTGTAGGTCAGCCAGCTCAGATCTTAACTTCTCCAATTCTGTGACAACGTGGACGAAATTCTTCTTACTCCACGTCCTAAGTCCATTCATCATTTCATGTAGGGCGTCCCACACCGCCGCCAGATTACCGGCCGGTTTGCTCTTTCTCCATCCACTCGCCACCACCTCTGACAACGCGGGATGGCGTTCCCACATAATCTCATATCGAGGGAAGGCCGCAATCCGCCTCGACTCCTCAAGAACTAGCCGAACCAAGATCGGACAGTAGTCAGAACATGATGTAGCAAGGTGAACAACTTGCGCGGCCGGGAAGAGCTCCCTCCACCCCTCATCCGCACAGGCTCGATCAAGGCGAACTCGCACGTTCTTCTCTCCCATCTGCCCATTATCATATGTAAATGGAAACCCTGAGAAACCGAGGTCCCATAATTCGCATGCCAACAAACAGTCCCGGAATAACCCCATCTGATTTTCAGAGCGCTGGGCTCTAGACATATGCTCGTGCTGCCACATTGCCTCATTAAAGTCTCCACACACTAGCCACGGCTCCGACGAAACCGCACGGAGACGGGAGAGAGAACTCCACATGTGATGACGGTTTTCCACACGGGGTTCACCGTAGACAAACGTCGTTCTCCAGCTTTTATCATTGGCCACATCTACAATTCGCACGTCTATGAACCGTGCACAAGACTCCAACACCGTCACCTGCAACTTCTCATCCCAAAAGAGAGCAAGACCTCCACTCAGGCCGTCACTCGACACGCCAGCAAAACCCTTCATATGCAATCTCCACCTCATTTTCTCCATCTTTGAAGAGGCCTGTCTTGTTTCAGACAAGAAAACAAGCCCCGGGGAATTGGCTTTAGAGAGGGCCAACACCTCACGAACTGTCCGGCGGTCCCCCCCCCCCCCCGGCAGTTCCAGACTAGGATATTCATTGCACCCGGCAGTCCTCCTCGAAGGAGGCCGCCGATCTATCACCTGACACACCGTTTGAGTCCATACGAGGCCTCTTACTACCCGCACTGCTGGTAGGCGAGGCATGTGCATCCTCACCGTTCCCCTGGGTCAGCGCAAGCACCCCTTCGGCCCTACCAACTCATTAGCATCCTGTCCAACATCCTCCATGGATAGTCTTTTGCGCGCTGCTGGTTCTCCTTTCTTGGATATGTGTCCTTCCTTGGCAGGGCTTGTAGCCGTATCAAGCAGGTCCGGGTCGACCATAGTCTTTCCCGGCGACATCTGCTGGTTAGAATGAGGCATATGTTGCTTCTGACTCCTTCCCCGGCCAAGGCCATCATTGGCCGGCGGCTTATTCAGTCCATCAGCATATAGCCAAGGCCCATACTTTTTGTCCTTCTCCTCATGCACCCTTGATCCGCACTCTTTGCAATCATGACCAATGAGCCCACACACACTGCAGAAGCGTGCCAATTTCTCGTAACGCACCAAGTAGACCTGGCGTTCTTTCCCCCTGACTATACTGACAAACTTGGTGAGAGGCCGGCGAACGTCATGCCGGACCCTAACCCTAATGTAGTCACCACGAGTATTCCCGTTTAGTCTCATCTCCAAGATCTCGCCAGAACTTTTCAGCAAATTTTCCACTATGTTCTTCCTGCAGAAACCCTCCGGGATCTTGTGAATCTGTAGCCAAATTGGCATAAACACCATGGGAACTTCCTCTGCCCTTGTAAAACCATCATATGGAACCATCAACATGAGTAAATTCCTGAATAGCCAAGGCCCTTGATGCAGCATACGTTCCCAGTCACCCAAGCAAGATGCTTGTACAACAAAGAGCTTCGGACCCACCGGGCGAAACCTGACCGGTTGCGCGGTGTTCCAGGCTGCCCGCATATCCTTGTAGAAGGCCGTCTGGCTGAAAGTTTTCTTGGTGTGAACCCTCGCCAGCGCGAGCCATCTCACACTCTCGTTGATCTCCGAATCCGCCTCATCGATCACCAGATCATCAAAGTCCTCATCTTCCAGATTGAGTTGTTCCATGAAGTCCCCAAGATCCGGCGTTCCGCGAGAGCCGCCGCCAGCGCTGGTGCCTGACTGGGCGTCCGCGGGAGACTCCATCGCTACCGAGGCAGGGAGGAGCGTGGTTGACCGATCGCGCGATCCGCTCACGGGGAGGGAGATCGATCGGGACGGAGAGCACTCAGGGGCGACGGCGTCGCCCGAGAGGAAAGAGAACCCTAGCCTTGCGCGAGGGGACGCCAAAGGGAGTTGTTATTGAAGAAATTTTAGAAGAAGATATTACTTCTCATCTGTCAAGTGCTCAAACGAGTTCTTCTTCTACTGCTGCTGAGCATACTGTTTCACAGCCACACGACGGAGCACGAAACTCGACACAATCTGACTCTTCAGAAAGCTTGGTAAATATGTCTCAGGTTGCTTCTTCATCAAGCGGAACAATCCCTGTTGCTCCAAATTTTGGTTCGAATATGCCGCCTGGCATGGTTGGTATGGCAGACCCTGCTATGTGGGAGATGTTTACCTCCATGATGGAGAACATGAGTCCTGATGAGATGGCAAACATGAGCG
Organism: Triticum aestivum; assembly: GCF_018294505.1. NCBI lineage: Eukaryota > Viridiplantae > Streptophyta > Magnoliopsida > Poales > Poaceae > Triticum > Triticum aestivum. Next base: position 509,140,638 of record NC_057813.1, read on the forward strand.
GGCTGCTCGGTATCGAGATGTCCAAGGAAGATGCTGCCAACGCTCAACAGGCTATGTCTTCATTCTCTTCACAAGATTTAGAGAAAATGATGAAATGGATTGGCAGAGCACAGCGAGGAGTCGAAGCGGCAAAGAAGACGAAGGACTGGCTCCTAGGCAGGAAAGGCTTCATCTTCGCTATTGTCATGCTCATCTTGGTGTTCATCCTCCATCGGCTTGGGTTCATCGGGTAGGCGATGGCCTAAGCATCCGAGAATCGGCAACAAAAAATAATACTCTGCTTTTTTTCCTAGGGCCTGAAGCGGTAGTGGGCGGATGACAACAATGTGGAAGCAATAGTTGAAAGTAATGTGTTTATTCTTTCAGCATATGTGTCCATAAATTGTATTGTACTAACATATTAGAAGTAACTCGCCGAGTGTTTTGACAACTAGCAATTGTGCGGTCATCAAATTTATTTCCTTTTGAAAGTATATAATGTTCTGTTTTTAGGATAAGAACAAAGTTTTAGGCTCCGTTCGGTATGGAGGAAGAGAAAATGCAGGAAAAAACAACTTCACGGGAACAAGGTTTGGTGAACAGTAAAAACATGTGGAATCTAAAAACATAGGTACCAGAAAAACCGGCCTGTTTGGTTTGCAGGAAAAAGCATACTTGCAGCAGCATTGTTTGGCCCTTTCCAGTGTAACGAGGGGATGGGCATCAGTGGTGATTAGCAGTTTTTATTATTTTTTATTCGGCTGGACGCCCTACTCTTGTGGTGCGTAGCGAAAAAAGGCAGTGCTAGCCTTGGGACTCCGCGAGCACATGAGGTTCTACCGGATTTTAGATTTCCTGTGAAAAGTACAGGCTCACGCAACTTTTCAATGGAACGGACCATCGAGATTCCTTTGAACCGAACGCACTGCATGCAAGAATTCCAATGAAAACCGAGCCGTCAAATGTTCATGCGAATTTCCTCTATACCGAACAGACCCTTAGGGTGTAACAATTAGTAGTTTTTTTTCGCAGTTTTGCTAGAACTCATCTAGATGAGATATAATTTGGTCTCGTTCACCTTTTATAGCCATTGAATGTGATGCTATAAGATGTGTGTGTTGACGTGGGTTGTATTTGTTCTTGTTTTCAAAGTGAATAAAATCAAATTATATCTCATCTAGATGAGTTCTAGGTACTCCCTTTTTTTCGAATCAACAATCTATAGTTATTTTATGCCGGTACCCATTTTTTCTCTTTATTATGCTGAAGTGTTAGGGTACACCGAAAATGTTGTTCAGTTCCCAAGCTCCTGTGAGCTCGGATAAACAGTAAAATGGAAAAAAAATCAAAAAAATCTATACAAAAAGTTGTACCGAGCATTGATAAATGTTTTATCACGGGGAAAACATTTTGGAGCATTGATGTTTTTGCCACATCTTCCACAAATGTCATCCCGTGATTAAACTTTGCAAGCAATCAAAACATTTATCAATGAAAAATTCAGAATTTTTTGAATTTATTTCCATTTTTTTATGGTTCACCTGAGCTCACATGAGCTCAGGATCAGAACAGCCTCGTCCTAGGGTACACCAAAAATTCTTCCCTTCATGTTGATTTTGTTCATTTTGAACACCCCATATATATGTGAAATATCTAAATCTATCACCAGCCTTGTAGTCCTCCTAGTACTCCTTTGTGCGTCTTCTCTAGTTTCCTACCTCTCTGTGAACTCTTGTCGGAATAATTTTTCATGGCAGAGTGGCTTAACCATGGCCCCCACATGTATTGAGGAACTTGTGCCTTTTGATTGTAACTCTATAAACTTTGAATAAACTCCTATTACCCCGCAAAAAAAACTCGAAGTATAAAGAACCAACGGATCCTCTACTTTGCATTTAGGTCACTGCTCCTACTCCGCCTTAAGCGAAGAATGCACTGGGCCATAAAGATTTTCCTTTGCTTTTACAGAAAGAGATAAATAGGAGATGAGTCTGTTTTTCTAGCTGTGATTTTATGTTCGAAAGTTGACTTTGAATCAGGAGGCGCACAATCTTGCAAAATTTGTTGTATGGCTTCCTTCGGGTCACCATATGTGGCTTATATCCCCCCATGACCTTCTTTATGCCCTGCTGAACATTGTTCAATTTTAATAAAGTTTGGGATCCCTCAAAAAAATAACATATTTTATTTAGAAGAAATGTGTGAAAGGTGATTTGAATAATAGTAAATCACATATTTTTCAACTTATTAAGAAAGGTTCACATATTTATAAAAACACCATACGTTTTATAAAGTCCACTTGTTTAAAAATCGTTTGTTTTTTAAAATATTGTGTGCAAAAAATGTTGATGTATTCTATACAATGTTCGCGTATTTCAAAATTATTGTTTTAAAAAATTATCCTTGCACAAGTAAAAATATTGTTGATACACTAAAAAAATATTTGAGTATTTTTCCCTTTTCACTCACTCTGCATATTAGCTTGGATTCATATGTAGGTGATTATCTAAACACCCATGATGCCAAATCCCGCCGTTCATTCAAGAATCAGCAACAAATAACTACTCCCTTCGTCCCAAAATAAGTGTCTCAACTTTGTACGAAAGTTGAGACATTTATTTTGATAGGGATGATGGAAGGATGACAATGTGGAAGCACCGCTGGAAGAAAAGCTTCCTCATTTAGGGACGGTTTGGTTTGAGACTAAGTTTACCAAAACTTACCACACCTAAGGTTATGCAAATTTGATCAACTTAGGTGTGTGTTTGGTTCAAGCCACATCTTAGGCAAGCCACACTATGATCCCACATCACATACACACAACAAGTGTGGCAAGATTCCCTTACGCTTGCCAACTTGTGACTCTCATTTTAAAGAACTAACCTTACGTAAGTTTGGCAACATTGTATGGCAAAGTATGGCACTCATATGCCTAGAACCAAACAGCCCCTTATTGTACCGCTGTTTATTCTTTCATCATGTGGTTTGTGATATATTTGTATTCTAATCACTAACCACCACCAAGGCAAGCAGAAAATAAAGCATTTCATCATTCAATAGCGTGGTGGGCTTCGCTTTGAAATTGTTTGGAGGAGAATGTAATTTTGTTCAATGCAGTACTCATCTGTCATAGCATGATGCCAACGCTAAAACGCTAAGGTGTTTGGTTCCAGAGAAACACCGCAAACGTAAACATAATGGAGTTACGCTGATACCGTAAACGTAAACGAATGAAACTCAAACTTGTTTGGTAGCGGACGGTAACGTAATCGATTCGTCTGCTGAAATAAAAAAAAAGCTAACAAATCTCAAAAGAGCAGTCATGGCAGGGCTCTCTTTGGGTCTGGCATGGGCTGACGCAGAGGGGCGCCACACGCTGATGCAGTGGGAAGTCCGGCGGCCTACGGACACCAGGGGCTAATCGGCGACCGCTGCGAGCAGCACGCCCAGCGGCAACGCCCTGTAGACGTGGTCGCCGATGAACTCGAAGAACAGGAACGGAGGGCACCTCACGTCGCTGAGCTCGTCGACGGTGATGTCCGCGCCGGCCTCCACGAAAAAACCACGCCCTTCCCGGCACCCTTCCCGGCGCAGCGCAGTCCACGATGAACGGCGGCCAGCATATACGAACATCGTGCGGCGGTAGCATGTGGTGAGAGGATCAGTTCGAGAAGCATCGTGCGGCGGTTTCCGATTGCACAGCAAATCGGGCGTAATGAGATTACAACTAGGCTGGGACCTGATACCGCGTTATCTCATTACGGCCGGGTTGATCCAAACAAGATTCAACGTTATCCCTTACCAGCGTAAACAGATGACGTTACAAATCGGCGAACCAAACACCTCCTAAGTACCAGTGACAAAAACGCTAAAATGCTAAGTTAAGTTTCCAGCCTCAGCCACCGATCTAGAGTTCTCACATGTTCAGTTCTAATGATTGGGTACAATTATCAGCGAGCCATGTCGGATGAGAGTTACTCCCTCCGTTCTAAAATAAAGTTGAGTCATCTATTTTGGAACGGAGGGAGTACGTATCACGTGATTCAGTCTTCAGGAGTTGGGGGGATGTCCTCCATGGCCCCTTTACCATCAGCGTCGTCGAAGTAAAAGAAATTCTTGATCGGATCGCCTTTACAAGATATTGACTTAATCACTTCCTGTTAGAACCAAAAACAAAGAGCAAAGCCGTGAGCGGTACGCTGTAGAGAACATTCAAATATGAGAAGGCTTGAAATTAAATGAAATTCACACTCCAATATTTCTGCACATAAATGGAATATAATATAGTGTATTTTCGGGCTGGAGGTTTTTCTACATGTTTCAGGAAACATTGCATGTTCATTCACATCCTTCTTGGATCAATTACGGGTGTGAGATTCTTTTTTAAAAAATCCATGTGGCAACTTTCAAACCGCAGCGCTATCTTCCACCAAGTGACCTAATGCAATTTCAAGGCCTACCAAGAGCTATCTATGAACCACAGTTTTGAACCAGTGAGTACCTCTGTTCACTGGTTCAGCTGTTGGAATGCTGGTTCATTGGTTTGACCGCTGGGCTAATTGGTAGTACTGTACTTCAATTAAGGGATGAGTACCTTCATTTCTGCATCACAATCAACAAACCAGCATAGCCAAGTTGAGTAGGTGTCGTCGCTAGTTCTGCACTGACGCGTGAGGTCGCACCTAACTTTTTTCTAGCGTGAGTGGCGTGCAACAGGCCAAACTGCTCTATGGTTCAGTGCAAACCACCTGATTTGACCATGGTTTAACCATATAAGGGCTGCTCACATGCTTAAGCAGTCGCTAGGCCAAACTGGACGAGTAGACAGTTCCAGTTTTTACAGTCAGATCTCCGGTATGGTTTTTTAAACTATGCCAGAAAACAATATGATCCAATCCAAGTATGATTAACACACAAAAAAAATGATGTTAAGGATGTTGGAACAGCTACTATCATAATGAGAAGTCATGTGGTGTGTGGTATATATTGATCAAGGAATACACCAACGGTTGCTGCTACAATGAAGGGCAAGAGGAAGAGGATGCAACTTGTCTAGCAGGTTTAGTAAATGTTTTTGGTGTTGGTGCGTGCAAATAATAATTTCAGGAAATAGCATGCAACACATGGGACAGAAGTTAAGTCAGGACAAGTCCAGTTTAACTGAACCTTAACTGACAATTTTAGATATAACATGCCACGGTTACTTTACAAGACATGTAATCTTCATGTGATCAACATAAAATTATGATTTGGATTTAAATGCAGTTGTAAGATATCATCGACAGATTTTACTCGTTTTGCAGTAATTTTATTTAGAAAAAAAGAAGCATATTCAAGCTTTAAATAAATCATAGTTAGTTGAAGTCTCGTTTGGACTTGCCTTGACCCAATTAATTTAAACCTGAATCGGTGTACTGTGGGCTAGACCATCAAACATGGAGTCCCATTCCTTAATTAGAGTCACAGTTGGCTAAGCAAGTTTGTTAGGAAAGAGCCCACTCAGTTTCTAGATCGTATTAGAGATTGAATAGACTCCCCAGCTTGTCGGTCAAGTCGTGTCTAACTATATAAAGGAGCCAACCCCTCAATAAATCAGAGAAGGATAGTGTCGTTTACTTTTATCGACTTTTACAGTAGTTAGTGTTATGTTAGTAGTAGATCCTACCATTATGTTAAAGTGACTGCATTCAAAGTGTCGTCTCAATATGTCACCTACTTTTGTCAACTTAATGACATACATTGCTTGAGATGACTATATTTACTGTTGAGCTATTATGTTCCACATATTAAAAAAAAGATAGTGATCTATACGTAAATGAGATAAATTACTGTGCTTATTTTCCAGCATCACAAAAACTAAACAAATAAAAGAAACAAAAAATAAAGGATGGAAGATTGGACCTACCTGACCAAGAATGCCACCAAGGATTGCACATACAGGAGGATGTTCCTTTTTCCCAGCTGCTAGAAGCCGTTCCAGGAGAGACGTAGGAATTCGAGACTCATCCAAAGACTGCAGTTTAAAGTGCCGTGTAAAATATCTGAAGAAACGTGACTCGATTGCTCAAAGTATGACAAACGGCCAAAGCTGTACCATTCTATCACACATATCCTTCCTCAGAGCCAAAACTGCAGGTAGATCAGAAAGTGATGTCTCACCGGGGTCACGCCCTTCAGATGATTCATAACTTTCTAAGACTGCAAACAGACGTGTTTATGTTAGTTACAAAACCAAGACGTGGTAAAATACAGATAGGTAAACAATCATAGATCAAGTGAACATGCAAATAAGTAATTTTTGGTTGAAAAGCAAAAATACAAGTCCTAAAGAAAATCTCAAAAAAACAGTTGAATATGGGATGTTATATTCTATGTCCGCAGAGGAGCACTCATTTGCTTTGTGAGATATGAAAAAGAAAATACTTAGCAGAACAGCTATCCAATTTGATCTGTTCCACTAAATATTTATCATTTATGTACGTACAAATGAATCACATTGATCCCAATTTTCGCCTGATATTTGCCCATAAAAAAAGACCAAGAAAATAAACAAACACAGTTGCCACTATTAGACAACATAAACCTTAGGAACAGTATCTTAGGTTCTCATATCATCACCTCTCATGGCATAGTACAATTTAGTTGTTTTTTTGGACAGATCCTTCCAGGGCACAGAAATAGCTTCCTGTATAAAAACAAACCAAATGTAAATGCAGTCAATGTGATTCAAATTGTAATACTTGCCACATGAAACATCCAGAAGGGTGTGATTGATTTTTAAGCAAATCATATGAGATTCAGTAGTAGTGTACAATTGCAATCATTGGATTAAAATTTTATATTTGGCAAACGAAGCATCCAAAAGGGGGTGATATCAGTTCCTGTAGGTATTCCAGCAATATCGTACTGAACTACAGAAATAGCACAGGAGTAATATAGCACCATCAGTACAATAACAGATTGAACCAGTATTAAGTACATAGCAATCATGCATAAGTACTTGCATGCAACAAACAATTTAAGGAAGAACAGAAGCAGTATAAAAAGAACAACAACCAGAGGTACCTCCAACAAATGTATTACCCAAAAAAGAAATTGCAGGCCTTTCCAAATATGGGTAGATGGGCATCACAGAGCCACATCAGAACTAGAGGGAAACAAAAATGCAATAAAAGCACTTATTTTCTTTTTCTCTCTCCTGCCACGAAACACTAGATGTTCTATCCTAGAAGGTATCAACGTGAATTTTATATCATAATATGAAAACATAACTCGAATTGCTTCTGTGTATCATGTAATTTGTATAAGTTGCATAGCAAAACAAGGATAACCAACTTGAGGAGTACTCCCTCCGTTTTTATTTACTCCGCATATTAGCTTTGACTGAAGTCAAACTTTATAAAGTTTAACCAAGTTTGTAGATAGCAATATAAACATTTACAATACAAATCTATATGATGTGAAAATATATTCAATGATGAATCCAACGGTGATTTGGTGATGTATATGTTAATATATTTTTCTACAAACTTGTTGAAAGTTCATAAAGTTTGACTTTAGACAAACCTAATACGCGGAGCAAATAAAAAAGGAAGGAGTACAAAACAAGAGAGCACAGCTACTGAAAGACTTTATCTCTACGAGCCTACAAAATAAATTCAAATTAAACTTCCATACCTGCAGACTAGGATATTTCAACTCCTGCTGTTCAGGTTCTCCTCCAGGCTTCTTCTGAAAAAATAAAAACAATTTCAGGGATGTACATTTTAAGAATGAACTTAAGACAAAAATTGCATGCCACTAGTTATCATAAATATGGAAAGCATTCTGAGCATCTCCAGTAGTAGCCCCCACTTTAGAGCCCCTAAAGGCCAAATCCTCACACTATGCTTGTGGGAACTGTGGAAACACCGCAACGCCATTGTCTTCGACGGCGAAACACTATCACTTCTAACGGCACTTCGGAACATTGATCGTGAAGGGCGCACATGGAGATCGGCAGGGAAGTTTAAGGGTGACCTAGTATTCTTCTTTAGTGGTATCTATAGGCAGCCCAGTGACGAGTAATTCCTAACTTCTTGTGTGTGTGGTGGTGGAGGCTAGTGTGAGCCTTGTAATTACGGTTCTAAACCTTGTGGAGGGGCTCTTCACCCCTTTCTTCTTTAATATATGATATGCACACTCATGCATATTCTAGAAAAAAAAAAGCCAAATCCAAAATGGGGGCTGCACTTATTTCCTGGGCCCACAAATAACAGCTCCAACTCTAGCAGCAGACCCCAATTCTCAGCACCCATTATTTTGTGTACTCACTAACACATGGGAGTGATTGCCATTGAGCCCAGTATTTCTTAAGCAAATCAGAAGGCATAAATGTTTTGACTTGTGAACAAAGCAAGTAATACAATGCTAATCAACGGATCAACAGACTAGATGCCACAAGTCCTTACGAAATACATACCTGAAGATAGCTATGGTTCTGCAGATCAACAAATATTTCACCGCAAGAATCCTTGCAGTCTACAGAGTAGAAGGCAATATGCTTGCTTCTTTTCCGGCAGTTGTCATTAATAAACAACTAAAACATAACACATATGCAACAACAGTAAGGATAAGAAATGGAACACATGACAAAAGAAACTAATAGTTACGAAAAAATACTTAAGAGAAGGATCTACACCTTTGTCTTAAGAGATGCGCGGCTGACTACAATAATGTCGAACCTGTCAATGAATGTTCCATCAATAAGTGATGGGTCACCTGGAAAAAATAACATAATAGTCAGAACTTTTCCAATCAATACTGTAAAAAGAATCTCAGATTATATGGCCAACTGAGAATGGTTCAAAATTTATCTTACAGAAACAATATTAGTAAAACAGTGTGTAATACCATAACAACCCGATTGTTCCTATCATCAAATGATCTTTCTTGCAAGAACTTCCTCAACTATGGCAGCGTGATGAGTGCATTATCAGTTAACAAAACAAATTGAACACACTCCTGCCAGTAATTTTGGAACAAACCAATTCTAGAATGCAAGACGTGATCGCTGTATACAATATATATTTATTAAGCATAATAAGCACACTAAGGAAAAAGTGCATCAAACTATACAGCTCACCTTTTGCAACAGCAACTCGGACCATTGGATTGAAATCTTTCAAGGACTCGCAGCAAACCTCTGCCCGTGATTTACCACCATACACACTCTCATCATGAGGAATTAGGAAGTTTGAATTGAGATCATCCTCTGTGACTATGTGATCGTCCATCAAGGATAAACTGCCAACTCCTGCTAGAACAATATTCTTGCAGAACTGCGGAGTAGGAGAGAAATCAACTTTAGTGTCTGTGATTGCCTTCACCGAATTAACTAAACTGTAAATATCATGTTAAAAGTTAAAATACTGAAATTTAATCAATGTCAAAAAGAATTGGGGGCCTCTGTTTGGAAAAATCAGTATGCTTCGACAAGATGGAACATGAGTGAGAATCAAAGGAACAGTAAGTTCTAGTTTAATTATTTTTATCCCGGAAAGAAAAAGATTTAGCACTTACGAAGAAAACTAGCAGGCTAGCACATAGACAGTTTAAAGAAACTCAAAATGACAGAGTTGGACATCATTCATTTCAGCAATGCAAAATACAGAACATTAGTCCAATCCACAGATACCAGTTATTACAACCTTGAACCGTAATAATTACTATCATAACAGCTTGAACCCTAATTTCCATGCCATGCTATATTTTCAGATATAATCAATACCAGACCATCAATCGAAGATTAAAATAAATAAATAAATAAATTGTCTGTGAAGCAGACTAATAGAAGGCAATTTTAGCTGCCCACCTCAATAGTAGTACCGTTCACGCCGCACACGAGCACATGCGCTTTACTTAGCCTGTTCCGAGCAAACACAAATATAACAGTCAGGTGAAAACAGAAGAACGCGCCCAAACAATGTTACAGAAAAGGCAGAAATTACACACCCAAACAAAGAGAAATAGAACAAATAACATTGGCAGAAAAAAAAAGCCCAAATTTTCTACCGAAAGCATGAAACCGGGTTCACATAATCAGGGGGGAATCCAATTATAACAGAAGATTTTTTGGGGTACTGTGCAAAAGGTTGAATCTCGGCTGGAAACTCGCTGAGAGCCCCAGAAAACAAAAAGGTGGGTTTCTCGAGACAAGAACAGCACGCGCTAACACAACAGGAAAACAGAAATAATGGAGTAAACGAAAGAGAAAAGAAGAAGGAGC